>NW_027103077.1:600000-758440 GCF_040182565.1 Anser cygnoides | reverse complement strand
ATGGTTCTGGGGAGGGATATGTGCTGCTTACTGCATGCAAAGTATGCACTAAACGATTAGCTCTGGGGCAGACGTGTTCTGCAGTGGAGTGGGGGATCGAGCCGGGCAGGGTTTTTTCCTGCATGGAGGCCACTTGAACGGGGAACTAGTTAGTAAGGTCCCCTGGGAAACTGCTTTTGAAGGTGTCAGCGTCCATCAGTGCTGGTCAGTCTTTAAGCACTGCCTCCTAAAAGCACAGGATCAGGCAATTCCAAAATGTCGGAAGTCAAGCAGGCGGGGCAGAAGGCCGGCTTGGCTGACCAGGGATCTTCTTCTGGAGCTTAGGCATAACAAGAAAGTCTATGGTTGCTGGAAGCAGGGTCAGGAGACGAGGGACGCTGTTCGCATTTGTAGGGAGAAAATTCGTGTGGTCAAAGCCCAATTAGAGTTGAAGCTGGCCGGGTCTGTGGGAGACAGTAAAAAGGGCTTTTTTAAACATGTGAACAGAAAAAGGAGGACCAGAGAAAACATAGGTCTACTACTTGATGGGGAAGGTCACCTCACAGACAAGGACATAGGCAAAGCAGAGACATTTAATGCCTTCTTGGCCTCCGTCTTCAATGCTGATGATGGGCTTCAGGATCCTGGGTGCCCTGAGCTGCAGGACCATGACGGTGGGAATGATAAACTCCCAACCGATCCTGAACATGTGCGGGATTTGCTGCTCCACCTGGATCCATACAAGTCCATGGGGCCTGATGGGATTCATCCCAGGGTGCTTAGAGAGCTGGCTGACGTCATCGCGGGACCTCTCTCAATTATTTTTCAAAGGTCTTGGGAATCTGGAGAGGTCCCATTGGACTGGAAGCTGGCAAATGTTGCACCAATTTTCAAGAAGGGCAAGAAAGAAGACCCTGGCAACTACAGGCCTGTCAGTCTCATGTCAGTGCCTGGTAAAATTATGGAGAGGATGATCCTTGAAGTTACTGAAGTGCACCTGGGGGACAATGCAGTCATTAGTCCCAGTCAACATGGGTTCACGAGGGGTAGGTCCTGCTTAACAAATCTGATTTTCTTTTATGATAAAATCAGGCTGACGGCTAGTCACCAGTGAGGTGACCCAGGGCTCCATTTTAGGGCCAGTTCTTTTCAGTGTTTTTATAAACAATTTGGATGTAGGACTAGAAGGTGTTTTGAGTAAATTTGCTGATGATACTAAACCGGGAGGAGCTGTTGACTCTGTTGAGGGTGGAAAGGCCTTGCAGAGAGATCTGGACACATCGGAGAGCTGGGCGATCACCAACCGCATGAAGTTTAACAAGAGCAAGTGCTGGGTCCTGCACCTGGGACAGGGCAACCCTGGCTACACGTACAGACTGGGCGACGAGACGCTGGAGAGCAGCCCCATAGAGAGGGATCTGGGGGTTGTGGTTGATAGCAAGCTGAATATGAGCCAGCAGTGTGCCCTGGCAGCCAGGAGGGCCAACCGTATCCTGGGATGCATCAAGCACGGCATCACTAGTCGGTCGAGGGAAGTGATTGTCCCGCTCTACTCTGCGCTGGTGCGGCTTCACCTCGAGTACTGTGTGCAGTTCTGGGCACCACAGTACAAAAAGGATGTGAAACCATTGGAGAGTGTCCAGAGAAGGGCTACAAAGATGGTGAAGGGCCTAGAGGGGAAGACATATGAGTAGCGGCTGAGGTCACTTGTCCTGTTCAGCCTGGAAAAGAGGAGGCTGAGGGGAGACCTCATTGCATTCTACAGCTTCCTCACGAGGGGGAGTGGAGGGGCAGGTGCCGATCTATTCTCTTTAGTGACCAGTGATAGGACCCATGGGAATGGAGTCAAGCTGTGACAGGGGAGGTTCAGGCTGGATATCAGGAAGAGGTTCTTCACCGAGAGGGTGGTCACGTGCTGGAAAACGCTCTCCAGGGAAGTAGTCAAGGCACCAAGCCTGTCGGAGTTTAAGAAGCATTTGGACTATGCTCTTAGTCATATGATCTGAATTTCTGGGTAGACCTCTGTGGAGCCAGGAGTTGTACTCGATGACCATTGTGCGCCCTGTTCAACTCAGGATGTTCTGTGATTCTTTGATTCTAAGTTTAAAAAAAAAAAAAAAAAAAAAAAAAGCAGCTTCCTTAGCCTCGTGGCAAGTGTTCTCTTGACTTCTAGAAGGGCAGATTTGCATTATTCATGTTTTCTGGCCCTTGACACTTAAGAAAAAATTTACTTCAAAAATGGTCTATACAGGCCCTGTGGTGGTTTTACCTTGCTAGGAAGATGAACTTCACCACACCTGCTCTCTCACTCCCCCTCCTCAGAAGAGGAGAGGAAGAAGAAAAGGAAAAAAACTCACGTGTTGAAATAAGGAAAATTTAATTAAAGGAAAAATAATTATTAAGGGATAATTATTGTTAATTAAATAATTTAACTAAAGGGAAAAGGAGAAGGGGAAAAGGGAAAAAAAAAAACTACAAGCAAAGACCATATGGAAGTGCAGAGGAAAGAAATTACTCTCTGCTTCCCACCAACGAGCGATGCTTCACCATGTCCTTGAAGCAGGGCCCCAATGCACGTAGCCATTGTTCAGGGGGACAGACATTTTCACAATGAGAGCGCACCCCTGCCCTCTGCTTCCTTTTTCTACCTTTTATTGCTGAGTGTGACATTATATGGTATGGAATACACGTTTGGTTGTTTTAGGTCAGTGTTGCGGTTTAACCTGGACGGCAGCTAAGCACCACACAGCCGTTTGCTCACCCTCCCCCCTCCCTCTCTGGGATGGGGGAGAGAATGAGGAAAATGAAGCCTGTTGGTTGAGATGAAGACAGTTTATTAGGACAGAAAAGAAAGGATAATAATAATAATAATAATAATAAGAAGAAGAAGAAGAAGTACAAAAAAAGTGATGCACAATGCAATTGCTCACCACCCGCTGACCGATGCCCAGCCTATCCCCGAGCAGCAGGACCCCCCACCCCAGCCAGTCCCCCCATATTAATTGTTTAGCATGACGTCAGATGGTATGGAATACCCCTTTGGCCAGTTTGGGTCAGCTGTCCTGGGTCTGTCCCCTCCCAGCTCCTGCTGCACTCTCAGCCTGCCCACTGGAAGGACAGAGCGAGAAGCAAGCTGAAAAGTCCTTGGCTTAGTGTAAGCACTGCTCTGCAACAACTAAAACATAAGCGTGGTATCAACATTATTCTCATCCTAAATCTCAACCATACCAGCTACTACGAGGAAAATTAACTCTATCCTAGCTGAAACCAGGACAATATCCACCCCTTATTCCATACCATTTATGTCACACTTGAGTTACAGCCTTTCCAATACATTCCAATTAATCACCATTTTTCATATATGTATACAAAGTGCCCACTGAGTTTGTGTAGTCCATGACAGACTTCGGGCTCCATCTATCACAACAGTCTTTTACGGCAGAACAGATGGTGTGTGATGTTGGATAGTCACATGTTGAGGCCCGTTATGGTTGCATCACACCACCGTGCTTGTCCAATTCTATCAAAACTCATTCATCATTCTCTTCGTGGCTGTTACTGTGATACCATTAATAGGACATTGACAAACAGCAATCATGGTAGTGATGGCATGCAGTATTATATAATAATTAACATAATACAATTCAACTCATGGGCTGTTCTCACCCAGTATTAAATCCCCTTGAGGTACACACACACTGGACCTCCCCACTCTCCCCATACCCACCAAGCGCACCCAGATCCCTGAGAAAAAGCAGTCCCACGAATGGGTTTGCCTTTTCCTGAGGCAGGAGTAGCCCAGACTGTCTTCCCCAGCATGTTTCTTACGTGCACTACAGGAACTTTATCCCCTTCTACAGTGCGTAACAGGTTTGATGGGGCAGGTCCAGCTCGGTTGGCAGATCCCCTAGTATTGACTAACCAGGTGGCCTTTGCCAAATGTGTATCCAAGTGTTTGAATGTCCCAGCACCCATTGCTTTCAGTGTAGTCTTTAACAGTCCATTGTATCGTTCAACTTTCCCAGAGGCTGGTGAATGATAGGGGATGTGATACACCCACTCAGTACTATCCTCTTTGGCACAAGTGTTTCAGAAACACACGGTTGTTTCAGAAACACATGCTTGTTTCAGAAATAAGTCCCACTGTCTGACTCAATTCTTTCTGGGGTGCCATTTCGCCATAGGACTTGCTTTTCAAGCCCCAGGATGGTGTTCCAGGCGGTGGCATGGGGCACAGGATATGTTTCCAGCCATCCGGTGGTTGCTTCCACCATTGTAAGTACGTGGCGCTTGCCGTTGCGGGTTTGAGGGAGTATGATGTAATCAACCTGCCGGACCTCCCCATAGTTATATTTCAGCCATCGTCCTCCATACCAAAGAGGCTTTGACCGTTTGGATTGCTTTATTGCAGCACATGTTTCACAATCATGAATAACCTGTGCTATAGTGTGCATGGTCAGGTCCACCCCTCGATCACGAGCCCATCTGTCTGTTGCATCTCTACCTTGATGGCCCAAGGTGTCATGGTGTGAGAAACTAAGTTGTGTTTTTGCAGTAGAGAACTAATTTTCTGTATTCCAAGGTAGCTATGTAGTCACAATAAGGAGAAATGCTAAGTAGATAAGTGGACAGTAGAAGGCCTCACTGTTCCAAAATAAGGTAGAAGCTTGAGAAAACCAGGATGAGCAGTGTGGGAACAGTAAAACAAAGATCACAAGTTCTCAAAAAATAAGAAAGGGAAAAAAACAAAAAAGGAGAAGGGAGAAATTAAAGGGTTGAAAAAAAGAAAAATTGTACATATATGGTATAGAGGAGCATCGAGTAGTTTGTGAATCTGTAGTACTCAGCCAATGAGGAAACAGGGGACGTGATCAGGTGTCGGGTAATAGGGAATAAAAGGTTATGATTTGTTTACTAAAATGCGCACCTAATGGACTGGACGCCCGCCATTGCAGTCGTGAAAAAAATAGCTTCACAGAAGATTCCGTCTGAAGAAAATTACTTGGGATTTTTCTCTCAATGGGCCTATCGGGCTATAAATAATTCACCCTTACGTTGCCAGTCCAGGTCCACCTGAGCCACTTCAGTCTTAGCAGCCTGATCCACCTGCTGGTTGTTCTGATGTTCTTCAGTAGCCCGATTCCTGGGCACATGAGCGTCTACATGGCGTACCTTTACAACCAGGTTCTCTACCTGGGCAGCAATATCTTGCCACAATGCAGCAGCCCAGATGGGTTCGCCACTGCGCTCCCAGTTGCTCTGCTTCCATTGCTGTAACCACCCCCACGGGGCATTTGCTACCATCCTTGAATCAGTATAGAGATAGAGAACTGGCCACTTTTCTCGTTCAGTAATATCTAAAGCCAGCTGGATGGCTTTCACTTCTGCAAACTGACTCGATTCACCTTCTCCCTCAGCAGCTTCTGCAACTCGTCGTGTAGGACTCTATACAGCAGCCTTCCACCTCCGATGCTTTCCCACAATACGACAGGACCCATCAGTGAACAAGGCATATTTCTTCTCATTTTCTGGTAGCTTGTTGTACAGTGGGGCTTCTTCAGCACGGACCACCTCCTCCTCTGGTGATATCCCAAAGTATTTGCCTTCTGGCCAGTCCATAATCACTTCCAAGATTCCTGGGCGACTGGGGTTTCCTATTCGAGCCCGCTGAGTAATCAGTGCAACAAACTTGCTCCATGTAGCATCAGTTGCATGATGTGTAGAGGGGACCCTTCCTTTGAACATCCAGCCTAGTACCGGCAGTCGGGGTGCCAGGAGGAGCTGCGCTTCAGTACCGACCACTTCCGAAGCAGATCGAACTCCTTCATATTCTGCCAATATCTCCTTTTCGGTTGGAGTGTAGCGAGCCTCGGATCCTCTGTATCTCTGACTCCAAAACCCCAGGGGTCGACCTCGAGTTTCCCCAGGTTCTTTCTGCCAGAGGCTCCAGGTGGGACCAGTCTCCCCGGCTGCGGTGTAGAGCACATTCTTTACATCTGGTCCTTTTCGGACTGGCCCGAGGGCTACTGCATGAACTATTTCCTGCTTAATTTGTTCAAAGGCTTGTCGTTGCTCAGGGCCCCATTCAAAAGCATTCTTCTTACGGGTTACTTGGTAGAGCGGGTTTACAATCAGACTGTAATTTGGAATGTGCATTCTCCAAAACCCCACGATACCCAGGAAAGTTTGTGTTTCTTTTTTGCTAGTTGGTGGAGACATAGCTGTTATTTTGTTGATGACATCCATTGGGATTTGACAACGTGCATCTTGCCATTTTATTCCTAAAAACTGGATCTCTCGTGCAGGTCCTTTGACTTTATTTTGTTTTATGGCAAAACCGGCCTTCAGAAGGATTTGGACTGTTTTCTTCCCTTTCTCGAAAACTTCCTCTGCTGTGTCACCCCACACGAGGATGTCATCGATGTACTGCAGGTGTTCAGGAGGTTCCCCCTGTTCCAGGGCAGACTGGATCAGTCCATGGCAAATGGTAGGGCTGTGTTTCCACCCCTGGGGCAGTCGATTCCAGGTGTATTGGACTCCCCTCCAAGTGAAAGCAAACTGTGGCCTGCACTCTGCTGCTGCCAAAGGGATGGAGAAAAATGCATTGGTGATATCAGTTGTGGTGTACCACTTGGCTGCCTTTGATTCCAGTTCATACTGGAGTTCTAGCATGTCCGGCACTGCAGCACTCAGGGGTGGCGTGACTTCGTTCAGGCCACGGTAGTCTACCATTAGTCTCCCTTGCCATTAGATTTTCGCACTGGCCATATGGGACTATTAAAAGGTGAGTGAGTCTTGCTGATCACTCCTTGGTTCTCCAGCCAATGAACCAGCTCATGGATGGGAATTAAGGTGTCTCGTTTGGTGTCACATTGCTGCCGGTGCACAGTTGTGGTAGCGATTGGCACCTGCTTTTCTTCAACCCTCATCAGCCCCACAACAGAAGGGTTCTCTGAGAGACCAGGCAAGGTAGACAACTGCTTAATGTCCTCTGTCTCCAAGGCAGCTATGCCAAAAGCCCGCTGGTACCTTTTTGGGTCCTTGAAATATCCTCTCCTGAGATAATCTATGCCAGGATGCATGGAGCATCCGGGCCAGTCACAATATGGTGCTTTTGCCACTCATTCCCGGTTAGACTCACTTCAGCCTCCAATACAGTTAACTGCTGGGATCCCCCCGTCACACTATAAATACAGATGGGCTCTGGCCCTTTATAGCTTGATGGCATTACAGTACACTGTGCACCGGTGTCTGCTAAAGTCTTACACTTCTGTGGGTCTGATGCGCCTGGCCATCGAATCCACACAGTCCAATAAACCTGACTTCCCTTTCCTCCCCCTGGCTGGAGGCAGGGCCCCTCTAATCCTGGTCAGAATCTTCATTTCTGTGTCTGGATGACTGCCCGCTGGAAATTGGAGCAGCAAGTTTCTCAGAGAATTCCCTTTTTCCGATTGTTTTTCCTTGCAACTCACGTACCCGTGCCTCTAGGGTTGAGGTAGATGTTCCATCCTATTTTCTCGTGTCCTTTCCATGGTCATGCAGGTAAAACCACTGTGTGGCACGGGGTGTGTACCCACTATATCTTCTTTCTTGAACAGCGGGATACTTACTCCTGATAGCTGAGACACTGGTTCGTACAGGTGGAGAGGAATACAAATTCTTTTTAAGTTGATGGACCTTTTGAGAAATTTTTCCCACAGCTGAGATGTAGGGCTGTAGGGAAGAGGAGAGACTTTCCTCATACTGCCAGAGTTGTTTAGTCAATTCATCCACCGTGGGTTCCTCATGGTCCTTCCAGGTCATTACTGCCAATGAGCTCGCATATGATGATGGCACGCTCTGTACAACCTTCCGCCACACAGGTCGTGTAGACTTGACTTCATCTGGATCTGTGGATATCTGTTCATTGTCTAGATCATCATAAATCCCCTCCAGCATGGCTAATTCCCTCAGGTACTGGATTCCCTTCTCCATGGTGGTCCACTTGCCTCGTTGACATACAAGATCTTCCTTGAAGGGATACTGTTGGGATGAATAGTTTAAAAGCGGAAGATTGGCGAGGAGGATGGGTTCAGAACGGAAGACTGAAGAGGACTGTAAATACGCTCAGGTGACCTTGCAGCTGTGAATGCATGAAGTCTGGGGATCAGCTATGTAGAAAAACGTATAAATTATGTCTGCTGCTGTTTGTGCTCCTTGTGTTTGACAATTAGCATATCTGTGTATAGATAACATAGGTATTTGGTAGACTTCAAGGTGTCCTGTCGGGTATGCTCGAGCTCCTGGCCTTGGTACAGAGAAGATCATTGAAGCACAGTGAGAATCACAGCATGGTGGTAGAAACTGCGCCTGTGCAAACTCTCGATAAAGACAGGTGAAACCAGCAGGCCGTTGATCTCCCAGCATGGATACTGTTTAGTGGTTCTTGGGTTCCAGGTTGTGTGCCTGTGCTTGTGTACCTCTGCTTGGGTGCTGCTTCAGGGATCCCCTGGTTGGCGAAGTAGCGAGAATAAATCTACTCTTTGCATTTTAGTCACGAGTCTGTGGTTGTTCCTGATGCCCGCCTGTGCTGAGTCATACATTTGGCATAGTCAGCAGGATTCAGGAACAACCATGCTGTGGGTAGCAATAAAGTGGGGGACTGGGGAGGCCGTGGTGGTGATGCCCCTGTCCTGGTTTCGGCTAGGATAGTTTTCCTGCAAGTAGCTTGTATGGTGCTGTGTTTTGGATTTAGGATGAGATAATAATAATAGAATGTACAAAGCAAGTGATACACAGTGCAGTTGCTCACCAACTACTGACCAATGCCCACCCCATCCCCGAGCAGTGTTCCCCCCCACCCTGGTTAGGCACGTCATATTAATTGCTTAGCCTGATTTCATATGGTATGGAACACCCCTTTGGCCAGTTTGGTTCAGCTGTCCTGGTTCTGTCCCCTCCCGGCTCCTTGTGCTCACTGACAGGACAGTGTGAGAAGCTCTCTCCAAGTGCCATCTGGTTTTCAAACAGAAGCATACCTGACAGAAGCATACCCGACATACCTCGAGCATACACGACAAGGCACCTTGAAGTCTACCAAATACCTGTGTTATCTATGCACAGGTGTGCTACTTGTCAAACACACGGCGCACAAACAGCAGCAGACATAATTTATATGTTTTTCTACATAGCTGCTCCCCAGACTTCACGCATTCCCAGCTGTACTGTAAGTCTGTACTGGGTCTGGCTGCGATGTTAACTTTCCCTGCAGCAGCCCATACAGTGCTGTGCTCTGCACTTGTAGCTAGAACAGCAGTGGTATCACACCAGTGTTGTGTCTGCTGCTGAGCAGTGCTGGCACAGCATCAGGACTCTCTCTAATCCCCCTAGGGGTGGGCAAAGATGTGAGAAAAGAAACATCACCAGGGCAGCTGACCTAAACCAACCAAAGGGATATTCCATACCATATGATGTCACACTCAGCAATAAAAGGTGGAAAAAGGAGGAAGAGGGGAGGGGTGGGCTCTCGTTGCGAAAACGTCTGTCCTCCTCCCGAACACCAGCTATGTGCGTTGAGGCCCTGCTTCAAGGACGTGGTCAAGCATCGCTCATTTGTGGGAAGTAGAGAGTAATTTCTTTCCTCTGCACTTCCACATACCCTTTACTTGTTTTGTTTTGTATTTTCCCTTTCCCCCTCCCTTTTCCCCTTTCCTTTTTCCCCTTTAGTTAAATTGTTAATTGTTTAGTTAAATTGTTTAATTAATAATAATTTTTCCTTAATAATTATTTTTTTTGCCTTTTATTAAATTATCCTTATCTCAACCCGTGAGTTGTTCTTTCCTTTACTTCTTCCCCTCCTCATCTAAGGAGGGGGAGGGAGAGAGTGGTTGTGGTGTTCAGCTGCCTAGCAGGGTAAAACCACCACAGTCCTTTTTCGCGCCCAACATAGGGATCGAAGGGTTGAGATAACAGTAGAATTGATTAAAACTCTTAAAACTAACACACTTGCTAGTGACCATGTTCAGTGTCCTGTTAATATTGGCTTGTTTGATCATGTGTCATGCAATCTGTGTCATGTTCTCCTTTCTCCTCTATATCCGATCCAAGAATGTGCTACAATCTGTTTTTTTTAACCCCCTGTAATGCCAAGCACTGGCCTTGAGTTTAATCTGGCATTCAGGCTCTGCACTGTTATCATTTGGGTCTCATGGAAGCTATCTTTTAGAGAACATTCAGAAGTACACTGCCTTCCATTCCTCCTCTGGAAGTCAGTTTATGAATAATATCAGGAATGGTACCTCCTCTGTCCTGGTTCCAGTTAGGACAGAGTTAATTTTCCTCCTAGTAGCTAGTAGGGTGCTATGTTTTGGATTAGGATGAGAAGAGCGCTGATAACATGCTGATGTTTTAATTGTTGCAGAGCAGTGCTTACACCAGGCCAAGGACTTTTCAGCTTCTCGCTCTGTCCTGCCAGCGAGCAGGCTAGGGGTGCAGCAGGAGCTGGGAGGGGACAGACCCAGGACAGCTGATCCAAACTGGCCAAAGGGGTATTCCATACCATCTGACGTCATGCTAAACAATATATAGGGGTGGCTAGCCAGGGTGGGGGGGGCCGGCTGCTCGGGGATAGGCTGGGCATCGGTCAGCGGGTGGTGAGCAATTGCATTGTGCATCACTTGTTTCATACACATTATTATTATTAATACTATTATCATTATCATAATTATTATTATTGTTATTATTATTTTCCTGTCTTAATAAACTGTCTTTATCTCAACTCACAGGCTTCACTTTCCCGTTTCTCTCCCCCATCCCAGAGAGGGAGGGGGGAGGGTGAGCGAACGGCTGTGTGGCGTTTAGTTGCCAGCCGGGTTAAACCACAACAGTCCTTTTGGCGCCCAGTGTGGGACACGAAGGGTTGAGATATCGACAGATTTGACCAGAGTGTGTTGAACTAAAACTGGTATAAGTATTGGATCTGCTTAATAGTTGCTAGTCACGATGTTGATTGCCTTAATCTCCAGTCTGCTGTGCCTGTTTTCCAAATTGAGTTTTATAGCGCTTTACTTTCTGTATGTGCTCCCTGTTGCACTGTTTATCCTTTCCGGGCCCTGGTTTAAGATTGTTATGGTACTGTGCGGTGTAACAATGGCTTATGAAATGATGAAATATCTGGTCACGACTCTAACCTGGTATTTGTACTCAGCACTGTCATCGACTCTATACTTTGGAAACCGTATCTCAGAAACTATTAGCAATTACACCTATTGCCTGTTTTCGTTAGGGAGCCAATCTGTGAAGGGGACAGGGGAAGACATGTTTCCCTCCCTGTTCACTCTCCCTTTCTCCTTCACCACCCTCATCCCCCGAGCTAGTTACGGTGGTTCTCCGAGATGTTGAATATCCTTGGGATACTCAGACCAGACTGCTCTTGTTGTTATGTCTCCTGAATGCGCTTCAGGTTTTGTTTAAGGTTAAAAAACTACTTAGGAATCTCATCCGGAGATCTGTCTTGAGGCGGGGTAGTTGCGAGTGGCAGGGAGTGTGGGAGGATATGGGAAGGTTTCTAGAGCAGTGGTCACCTCCAGTGTTTTGGACATTCACCCCTGAACAACTGCAAAATCCTAAAAAGCTGGCAGAATGCTTGAAAAAAAGGTGTCATGACTCTGGCAGTTCCAAAGAGACACAAATCACTGTAGCGTGCTGGGGTCTGGCTTGTGCCTATCGAGCTGCAATTGATGCTACTATCAACCTAGTGACAGACGCTGCAGCCGCTCCAGCTCCTGCAGCCGCTCCAGTTCCAGCTCCTGCAGCTGCTCCAGTTCCAGCTCCTGCAGCCGCTCCAGCTCCTGCAGCCGTTTCAGTGCCAGCTCCTGCAGCCGCTCCAGCTCCAGCTCCTGCAGCCGCTCCAGCTCCTGCAGCCGCTCCAGTTCCAGCTCCTGCAGCCGCTCCAGCTCCAGCTCCTGCAGCCACTCCAGCTCCTGCAGCCGCTCCAGTTCCAGCTCCTGCAGGGGCTCCAGCTCCTGCAGCCGCTCCAGCTTCAGCTCCCGCAGCCACTCCAGCCCCTGCAGCAGCTCCAGCTCCTGCAGCTGCTCGCACTCCTGTGCCTGGGTCAGAGAAACGAGCTGTAGCAGTGCAAGTTGCCCCTGCAGAGGGTATTCCAAGCCCTGTGGCAGACCCTGTGTCTGGATCAGAGAAACGAGCTGTAGCAGTGCAAGTTGCCCCTGCAGAAGGTATTCCAACCCCTGTGGCAGACCCTGTGGCTGGGTCAGAGAAACGAGCTGTAGCAGTGCAAGTTGCCCCTGTAGACAAGGTGAAAAAATGGTATAGAGACTCAGGTCGTTTAGAACGCAGACAGTCTTCTGCTAGGTCTAGGTATAGAGAAGACGAGGCTGGGCCATCAAATGTGCAGGAGGATGAAGATGAGGATGAGGATGTCGAAAAATCAGCCGTAACTACCCGGACCCTATACCAGCGTGAGCTACGAGATGTGCGAAAAGATTTTGGTCGCTGTATAGTTGATCAGCTTGTCACCTGGCTGCTCCGTTGCTGGGACCCCGGAGCCAATTGTGTGGAATTAGAGGGCAGGGAAGCCAGGCGGCTGGGATCCCTTGCTAGGGACGCAGGCATTGACAAAGCAATTGGAGATGGAGCACGATCTCGCAGCCTCTGGAGGCGTCTCCTGTCAGCTGTGAAGGAAAGGTATCCCTACAAGGAAGAACTTGTATGTCTACCAGGCAAATGGACCACCATGGAGAAGGGAATTCAGTACCTGAGGGAATTAGCCGTATGGGAAGTAATTTATAAGGACCTAGACAACGCACTAACACCCACAGATCCAGATGAAGTCCAGTGTACGCGACCCATGTAGTGGAAGTTTGTACGGAGTGCACCATCTTCATATGCCGGCTCATTGGCAATAATAACCTGGAAAGAGGATGAAGAACCCACAGTGAATGAAGTGGCTAAACAACTCCGGCAGTACAAAGGAAATCTCTCCTCTTCCCTACAGGCCTGCGTCTCGTCTGTGGAGAAACTCTCTGAAGAGTTCCACCAACTTAAAGAGAATTTATCTTCCCCTCCACCTGAACGAACCAGTGTCCACCAGCTAAAAGAGAATGCTTTGGAGAAACTTTTTGGAGAGGTCCACCAACTTAAAGAGAGTTTATTTTCCTCCGCACCTGTACAAACCAGTGTTTCAGCTGTCAGAGGTAAACCTTCATCTATGCAAGGAAGAGAATATGGTGGGCACACACCCCACGCCACCCTGTGGTTTTACTTACGTGACCATGGAGAGGACATGAGAAAATGGGATGGAAAATCTACTGCGACCCTAGAGGCACGGGTACGTGAATTGCAAAGGAAAATAATTGGGAAAAAGGGGTTCTCTGAAAAGTTTGCTGCTCCAACTTCCAGCAGGCAGTCCTTTAAACACAGAAACGAAGATTCTGACCAGGACTAGAGGGGCCCTGCCTCCAGCCAGGGGGAGGAAAGGGACAATCGAGTTTATTGGACTGTGTGGATTCGATGGCCTGGCACGTCAGACGCACAGAAGTATAAGGCTTTAGTAGACACCGGTGCACAATGTACTCTAATGCCATCAAGCTATAAAGGGCCAGAGCCCATCTGTATTTATGGTGTGATGGGGGGATCCCAGCAGTTAACTGTATTGGAGGCTGAAGTGAGTCTAACCGGGAATGAGTGGCAAAAGCACCATATTGTGACTGGCCCGGATGCTCCATGCATCCTTGCTATAGACTACCTCAGGAGAGGATATTTCAAGGACCCGAAAGGGTACCAGTGGGCTTTTGGCATAGCTGCCTTAGAGACTGAGGACATTAAACAGTTGTCTACCTTGCCTGGTCTCTCAGAAGGCCCTTCTGTTGTGGGGCTGATGAGGGTCGAAGAACAGCAGGTGCCAATCGCTACCACAACTGTGCACCGGCGGCAATATCGCACCAACCGAGACTCCCTGATTCCCATCCATAAGCTAATTCGTCAACTGGAGAGCCAAGGAGTGATCAACAAGACTCATTCACCTTTTAATAGTCCCATATGGCCAGTGCGAAAGTCTAATGGTGAGTGGAGACTAACAGTGGACTATTGTGGCCTGAACGAAGTCACGCCACCCCTGAGTGCTGCAGTGCCGGACATGCTAGAACTCCAGTATGAACTGGAATCAAAGGCAGCCAAGTGGTATGCCACAATTGATATCGCTAATGCATTTTTCTCCATCCCTCTAGCAGCAGAGTGCAGGCCACAGTTTGCTTTCACTTGGAGGGGAGTCCAATATACTTGGAATCGGCTGCCCCAGGGGTGGAAACATAGCCCTACCATTTGCCATGGACTGATCCAGTCTGCCCTGGAACAGGGGGAAGCTCCTGAACACCTGCAGTACATCGATGACATCATTGTGTGGGGTGACACTGCAGAGGAAGTTTTTGAGAAAGGGAAGAAAATAGTCCAAATCCTTCTGAAGGCCGGTTTTGCCATAAAACAAAATAAAGTCAAAGGACCTGCACGAGAGATCCAGTTTTTAGGAATAAAATGGCAAGATGCACGTTGTCAAATCCCAATGGATGTCATCAACAAAATAACAGCTATGTCTCCACCAACTAGCAAAAAAGAAACACAAACTTTCCTAGGAGTCGTGGGGTTTTGGAGAATGCATATTCCAAATTACAGTCTGATTGTAAACCCGCTCTACCAAGTAACCCGTAAGAAGAATGCTTTTGAATGGGGCCCTGAGCAACGACAAGCCTTTGAACAAATTAAGCAGGAAATAGTTCATGCAGTAGCCCTTGGGCCGGTCCGAAAAGGACCAGATGTAAAGAATGTGCTCTACACCGCAGCCGGGGAGACTGGTCCCACCTGGAGCCTCTGGCAGAAAGAACCTGGGGAAACTCGAGGTCGACCCCTGGGGTTTTGGAGTCAGGGATACAGAGGATCTGAGGCCCGCTATACTCCAACCGAAAAGGAGATATTGGCAGAATATGAAGGAGTTCGATCTGCTTCGGAAGTGGTCGGTACTGAAGCGCAGCTCCTCCTGGCACCCCGACTGCCGGTACTAGGCTGGATGTTCAAAGGAAGGGTCCCCTCTACACATCATGCAACTGATGCTACATGGAGCAAGTTTGTTGCACTGATTACTCAGCGGGCTCGAATAGGAAACCCCAGTCGCCCAGGAATCTTGGAAGTGATTATGGACTGGCCAGAAGGCAAATACTTTGGGATATCATCAGAGGAGGAGGTGGTCCGTGCTGAAGAAGCCCCCCTGTACAATAAGCTACCAGAAAATGAGAAGAAATATGCCTTGTTCACTGATGGGTCCTGTCGTATTGTGGGAAAGCATCGGAGGTGGAAGGCTGCTGTATAGAGTCCTACACGACGAGTTGCAGAAGCTGCTGAGGGAGAAGGTGAATCGAGTCAGTTTGCAGAAGTGAAAGCCATCCAGCTGGCTTTAGATATTACTGAACGAGAAAAGTGGCCAGTTCTCTATCTCTATACTGATTCAAGGATGGTAGCAAATGCCCCGTGGGGGTGGTTACAGCAATGGCAGCAGAGCAACTGGGAGCGCAGGGGCAAACCCATCTGGGCTGCTGCATTGTGGCAAGATATTGCTGCCCGGGTAGAGAACCTGGTTGTAAAGGTACGCCATGTAGATGTTCATGTGCCCAAGAATCGGGCTACTGAAGAACATCAGAACAACCAGCAGGTGGATCAGGCTGCTAAGACTGAAGTGGCTCAGGTGGACCTGGACTGGCAACATAAGGGTGAATTATTTATAGCCCGATGGGCCCATGACACCTCAGGCCATCAAGGTAGAGATGCAACATACAGATGGGCTCATGATCGAGGGGTGGACCTGACCATGGACACTATAGCACAGGTTATTCATGATTGTGAAACATGTGCTGCAATAAAGCAATCCAAATGGTCAAAGCCTCTTTGGTATGGAGGACGATGGCTGAAATATAAATATGGAGAGGCCTGGCAGATTGATTACATCACACTCTCTCAAACCCGCAGCGGCAAGCGCCACGTACTTACAATGGTGGAAGCAACCACCGGATGGCTGGAAACATATCCTGTGCCCCATGCCACCTCCTGGAACACTATCCTGGGCCTTGAAAAGCAAGTCCTATGGCGACATGGCACCCCAGAAAGAATTGAGTCAGACAATGGGACTCATTTCCGAAACAACCTTATAGACACTTTGGCCAAAGAACATGGTATTGAGTGGGTGTATCACATCCCCTATCATGCACCAGCCTCCGGGAAAGTTGAGCGATACAATGGACTGTTAAAGACTACACTGAAAGCAATGGGTGCTGGGACATTCAAAAACTGGGATACACATTTGGCAAAGGCCACCTGGTTAGTCAATACTAGGGGATCTGCCAACCGAGCTGGACCTGCCCCATCAAACCTGTTACGCACTGTAGAAGGGGATAAAGTTCCTGTAGTGCACGTAAGAAACATGCTGGGGAAGACAGTCTGGGCTACTCCTACCTCAGGAAAAGGCAAACCCATTCGTGGGATTGCTTTTGCTCAGGGACCTGGATGCACTTGGTGGGTAATGCAAAAGAATGGGGAGGTCCGGTGTGTACCTCAAGGGGATTTGATACTGGGTGAGAATAGCCCATGAGTTGAATTGTAGTATGTTAATTATTATATAATACTGTATGTCATCACTACCATGATTGCTGTATACTATAGATGAAAATGGTGATTAATTACAAGGTATTGGAAAGAGTGTAACCTGAGCATGACATAAATGGTATAGAATAAGGGGTGGATATCTGTCCTGGTTTCAGTTAGGACAGAGTTAATTTTCCTCCTAGTAGCTGGTAGGGTGCTATGTTTTGGATTAGGATGAGAAAAGCGCTGATAACATGGTGATGTTTTAATTGTTGCAGAGCAGTGCTTACATCAGGCCAAGGACTTTTCAGCTTCTCGCTCTGTCCTGCCAGCGAGCAGGCTAGGGGTGCAGCAGGAGCTGGGAGGGGACAGACCCAGGACAGCTGATCCAAACTGGCCAAAGGGGTATTCCATACCATCTGACGTCATGCTAAACAATATATAGGGGTGGCTGGCCGGGGTGGGGGGGCCGGCTGCTCGGGGATAGGCTGGGCATCGGTCAGCGGGTGGTGAGCAATTGCATTGTGCATCACTTGTTTCATACACATTATTATTACTAATACTATTATCATTATCACAATTATTATTATTGTTATTATTATTTTCCTGTCTTAATAAACTGTCTTTATCTCAACTCACAGGCTTCACTTTCCCGTTTCTCTCCCCCATCCCAGAGAGGGAGGGGGGAGGGTGAGCGAACGGCTGTGTGGTGTTTAGTTGCCAGCCTTGTTAAACCACAGCACTCCTCCTTCTTTCACAGTGGGCTAATTACAACAGTTATTGAGTATTCTGAATATCCATGTGTTACCCATATATTGCTATTTCTAATTCTGAATTACGGGTTTCCTCTTCTCTCTAAGATTAGTCGATTGTTTAGAAAGCTTACCCGGGAATCTGTCCCGAAACAGTCTGGTGGCAGGTGGCAAGGTGTGTGGGAGGATATCGGCAGGTACCTGTCACGGGTGTCTCCTCCAATAGTTTTGAACTTCACCCCTGACCAAGTGCAAAATCCTAAAAACCTGATAGAATGTTTGAGAGTCGTATGCCCTGACCCTGACAATGCCGGAGAACGACAGCTTGCAGCATTGTGCTGGGTCCTGGCTTACTCCTATCAAACACTGTTTAACATCATCCGGCACCTTGAAGAGAGGGAGGAAGTCTCTGAATCTGATGACCAGATAACACATGCTGTGGCTGACCCAGAGGACCAACCGACTATGGTATCAGTCGCCCCCATAGTCAAGTCAAAACAGTGGAAACAGAAGTCAGCTCATTTAGTAAGGGAAGGAGACTCTCCTAAGAAGGAGGGAGAAGGGGAGAAGGCAGGAACCTCTAAAGCAGAGCCATCACAAAAACAGCAGGAAGAAGAGATGGAAATCATAAAGGAATCAGAAACCACTCGATCCCTATCCCTGAGTGAGTTGCGAAAAATACAAAAGGATTATGGTCAACACCCAGGTGAACACATCCTCACCTGGCTGTTTCGATGCTGGGACACTGGGGCCAATAGCCAACAATTAGAAGGCAATGAAGCCAAGCAGCTGGGATCCCTCTCTAGAGAAAGGGTCATTGACAAAGTAATTGGGAGAGGGGCACAGGTTCTCAGCCTCTGGAGGCGACTCCTGGCAGCTGTGAAAGAAAGGTATCCCCATAAGGAAGATATTGTATATCAAGTAGGCAAGTGGGCCACCATGGATGAAGGTCTCCAACATCTGCGGGAATTAGCTGTGCTGGAGATGATTTAAAGTGATTTGGACAATGCCCAGACACCTCAAGATCCCGATGAAGTCCAGTGCACAACATCCATGTGGCGTAAATTTGTGCGGAATGCACCATCATCACATGCCAGTACACTGGCAGGAATTCATTGGGATGAGGGGATGGGACCAACAGTGTATACTACGTCCTGCCAGCTTCAAAAATATGAAGACAACCTCTCTGCTCCGCTACGGGCCTGTGTCTCAGCTGTGGAGAAACTGTCCGAAAGACTTGACCACCTTGTAGAACGAGCATATCCCTCCTCATCCAGACGGAGTGATATTTCAGCCACTAAGAATCAGTATTTTCCTGCTCGAGAGAGAGAGTATCCAAGACGCACACCACGTGGCACCTTGTGGTTTTATCTGCGTGACCACGGGGAAGATATGAGGAACTGGGATGGTGTACCTACTTCAACCCTAGCTGCTCGGGTACGTGAACTGCAAGGAAATACAGCAGAAAGAAGAGGGGCTCCTAAGAAAAATGCTGCTCCAGTTTCTGTTGGGCAGTTCCCCAGAGGCAGTAGAAGAGCTGATGTTATTCTTGACCCTGATGAAGGGACATCTGCTTCTCATTTGCAAGAATTAAGTGGCAGATACTCCAACCAGGACTAGAGGGGCCCTGCCTCTGGCCAGGTAGAGGAGAGGGATAACTGGATTTATTGGACTGTGTGGATCCGATGGCCTGGCACATTGGAACCACAACAATACAAAGCTCTAGTGGACACTGGCGCACAATGTACCTTAATGCCATCAGGCTACCAAGGGGCAGAACTCATCTGTATCTCTGGAGTGACAGGGGGATCCCAACAGCTAACTGTATTGGAAGCTGAAGTGAGTCTAACTGGGAAGGAGTGGCAAAAGCATCCCATTGTGACTGGCCCCGAGGCTCCGTGCATCCTCAGCATAGACTACCTGAAGAGAGGGTACTTCAAGGATCCAAAAGGGTACCGGTGGGCTTTTGGCATAGCTGCTTTGAGCACAGAGAAAATTAGGCAGCTGTCTACCCTGCCGGGCCTTTCAGAAGACCCTTCTGCTGTAGGATTGCTGAAGGTTGAAGAACAGCAAGTGCCAATCGCTACCACAACACTGCACCGACGGCAATATCGCACCAACCGAGACTCGCTGATTCCCATCCATGAGTTGGTTCATCGGCTGGAGAGTCAAGGAGTGATCAGCAAGACTCACTCACCCTTTAATAGTCCTATATGGCCAGAGTGAAAGTCTAATGGCGAGTGGAGGCTAACGGTGGACTATCGGGGCCTGAACGAAGTCACGCCACTGCTGAGTGCTGCAGTGCCAGATATGCTAGAACTCCAGTACGAACTGGAATCAAAGGCAGCCAAGTGGTACGCCACAATTGATATTGCTAATGCATTTTTCTCCATCCCTTTGGTAGCAGCATGCAGGCTGCAGTTTGCATTCACTTGGAGGGGCATCCAATACACCTGGAATCGGCTGCCCCAGGGGTGGAAACACAGCCCTACCATTTGCCATGGACTGATCCAGTCTGTGCTGGAACAAGGGGGAAGCTCCTGAACACCTGCAGTACATTGATGACATCCTCGTGTGGGGTGACACAGCAGAGGAAGTTTTTGAGAAAGGGAAGAAAGTAATCCAAATTCTCCTGAAAGCTGGTTTTGCCATTAAACAGAGTAAGGTCAAGGGACCTGCACAGGAAATCCAGTTCTTGGGGGTAAAATGGCAGGATGGTCGTCGCCATATTCCGATGGATGTGATCAACAAAATAACGTCAGTGTCTCCGCCAACTAGCAAAAAAGAAATGCAAGCTTTCCTAGGCCTTGTGGGATTCTGGAGAATGCATGTTCCAGGCTATAGTCAGCTTGTGAGCCCTCTACATCGAGTGACTCGAAAGAGAAACTGTTTCGAGTGGGGCCCCGAGCAACAACAGACCTTTGAATAAATCAAACAAGAAATAGCTCGTGCAGTAGCCCTTGGGCCTGTCCATACAGGACCAGCTGTGCAAAACATAGCTTACACTGCGGCCGGGGAGCATGGCCTCACCTGGAGCCTCTGGCAGAAAACCCCAGAAGAAACTCGAGGTCGACCTCTGGGTTTCTGGAGCCGGGGCTATCGAGGATCAGAAGCCAATTACACCCGAACTGAAAAGGAGATATTAACAGCATATGAGGGGATTCGAGCCACTTCAGAAGTTGTGGGTACAGAAGCACAGCTCCTCTTGGCCCCACGGCTACCTGTGTTACACTGGATGTTCAAAGGGAAAATCCCCACTACACACCATGCGACTGACGCTACGTGGAGTAAGTGGATAGCGTTAATTACACAGTGGGCTCGAATGGGAAAACCTAATCGCCCAGGAATCCTGGAAGAGATCATGGACTGGCCGAAAGGCAGAGATTTCGGAGTGCCGACAGAAGAGGTAACCCGTGCTGAAGAGGCGCCACCATACAATGAGTTGCCTGAAGACAGAAAGCAGTATGTGTTGTTCACTGACGGATCCTGTCGTGTGGTAGGGAGCCATCGGAAATGGAAAGCTGCTGTGTGGAGTAATCTCAAGTAATTTTCTTCAGACGGAATCTTCTGTGAAGCTATTTTATTCACGATTGCAATGGCGGGCGTCCTGTCAATTATGAGGGCATTTTAGTAAACAAATCATAACCTTTTATTCCCTATTACCCGACACCTGATCACGTCCCCTGTTTCCTCATTGGCTGAGTACTACAGGTTCACAAGCTACTCGATGCTCCTCTATACCATGTATGTACAATTTTTCTTTTTTTTTTTCAACCCTTTAATTTCTCCTTTTTCCTTTTTTTTTCCCTTTCTTATGTTTTGAGAACTTGTGATCTTTGTTTTACTGTTCCCACACTGCTCATCCTGGTTTTCTCAAGCTTCCACCTTATTTTGGAACAGTGAGGCCTTCTACTGTCCACTTATCTACTTAGCATTTCTCCTTGTTGTGACTATACAGCTACCTTGGAATACAGAAAATTAGTTCTCTACTGCAAAAACACAGCTTAGTTTCTCACAATATGCAGAAGTAAAAGACATACAACTGGCCCTAGAGATTGCCGAAAGAGAAAAATGGCCGGTACTGTATCTCTACATTGAGTCATGGATGGTGGCAAATGCTCTGTGGGGGTGGCTGCAGCAATGGAAACAGAGCAACTGGCAGCGCAGAGGTAAACCTATCTGGGCTGCTACCCTGTGGCAAGATATTGCTGCCCGGGTAGAAAACCTGGATGTAAAAGCACATCATGTAGATGCCCACATGCCCAAGAGTCGCGCAACTGAAGAACATCAGAACACCGAAGAGGTGAATCGAGCTTCAAAAATTGATGTGGCTCAGGTGGATCTGGACTGGGGACGTAAGGGTGAGCTGTTTGTAGCTCGATGGGCCCATGAAACATCAGAACATCTGGGGAGGGATGCCACATACAGATGGGCTCATGATCGAGGGGTGGACCTGACCTTTGAGGCCATCACAACGGTTACCCATGAGTGTGAGACCTGTGCTGCAATTAAGAGATCCATGAAGGTAAAATCTCCCTGGAACAGGGGGAGGTGGCTAGGGTTTTAATATGGTGAGGCCTGGCAAATTGACTATATCGGATCACTCCCACAAACCCGCCAAGGCAATCGTTACATACTCACCATGGTAGAAGCAACTACTGGGTGGCTGGAAACATACCCCGTAAACCATGCCACGGCCCGAAACACAATCTTGTGCTTAGAAAGGCAAGTGCTGTGGCTTCATGGTACACCAGAGAGAATGGAGTCTGACAATGTGTGTCACTTCTGAAACAATTTGGTCACCTCCTGGGCCAAGAGGCATGGTATTGAGTGGGTGTATCACATCCCCTATCACCCACAAGCCTCTGGGAAGGCTGAGAGGTACAATGGACTGTTAAAGACTGTGTTAGGAGCATTGGGTGCTGGGACACGGAAACAATGGGACATAAATCTACCAGAAGCCACTTGGCTAGTTAACAACAGGGGGTCTGACAGCTGTCCTGGTCCTGCCGAAACAAAACCCCTACACACAGTGAAAGGAGCTAAAGTCCCCGTAGTGCATGTAGGGAAGTAGATGGGGAAGGCGGTGTGGGTTGCTCCTGCCTCGGGAAAAGGCAAACCCACTGGTGGGATTGTCTTCACCCAAGGACCAGGGTATACCTGGTGGGTCATGCAAAAGAATGGGGATATCAGGTGCGTGCCTCAAGGAGATTAAACCTGGGGAGAAAACTAATCTGTAATCTATAATCTAAGTTATATGTTGTAGGAAGACACTGCAGGATCAACGACAAGTCAACTTTGCGAAGAACCGGGCAAGTGCAGCAAGGACTTGAGTTAAGCTGGGGCTGGCGTCCAGACATCCAACTCCGCCTGCTCTGAGTGACCACTTCGGCAGATGAAGATTAAATCACCACCAGTTCTTATGAACATTGTTTTAGAAAGACCTATAGAATGAAAAAATATACCTACCTATCAATCTGTTAAAGGACACGGAACAATGTTGATGAGAATACTTATGTGCTAAAGTATGGGGGACCTGAGAGTGACACAAATGTTATGGAATAAGGGGTGGAGGTTGTACTGGGTTGGGCTGGGATGTTAACTTTCCCTGCAGCAGCCCATACAGTGCTGTGCTCTGCACTTGTAGCTAGAACAGCAGTGGTATCACACCAGTGTTGTGTCTGCTGCTGAGCAGTGCTGGCACAGCATCAGGACTCTCTCTAACCCTCCTAGGGGGGTGGGCAAAAAGTGAGAAAGGAACATCACCAGGGCAGCTGACCTAAACCAACCAAAGGGATATTCCATACCATATGATGTCACACTCAGCAATAAAAGGTGGAAAAAGGAAGTAGAGGGGAGGGGTGGGCTCTCGTTGCGAAAACGTCTGTCCTCCTCCCGAACACCGGCTACGTGCGTTGAGGCCCTGCTTCAAGGACGTGGTCAAGCATCGCTCATTTGTGGGAAGTAGAGAGTAATTTCTTTCCTCTGCACTTCCACATACCCTTTACTTGTTTTGGTTTGGTTTGGTTTGGTTTGGTTTTTTTCCCTTTCCCCCTCCCTTTTCCCCTTTCCCTTTTTTCCCTTTATTTAAATTGTTTAATTAATAATAATCTTTCCTTAATAAGTATTTTTCCCTTTAATTAAATTATCCTTATCTCAGCCTGTGAGTTGTTCTTTCCTTTACTTCTTCCCCTCCTCATCTAAGGAGGGGGAGGGAGAGAGCGGTTGTGGTGGAGTTCAGCTGCCTAGCACGGTAAAACCACCACAGTTTCAGAGAACCAGAAAGGTACTGGTGGGCTATTGGCATAGCTGCCAAAGAGACGGAGGACATGAAACAGCTGTCTACCTTGCTTGGTCTCTCACCAGACCCTTCTGTTGTGGGATTGCTGAGGGTCGAAGAACAGCAGGTGCCAATTGCTACCACAAGAGTTTACCGATGGAAATATTGCACCAACCGAGACTCGCTGATCCCCATCCATGAGCTGGTTCATTGGCTGGAGAGCCAGGGAGTGGTCAGCAAGACTCGCTCACACTTTAATAGTCCTGTATGGCCAGTGCAAAAGTCTAATGGAGAGTGGAGGCTAATGGCAGACTATCGTGGCCTGAATGAAGGCACGCCACCACTGAGTGCTGCAGTGCCAGACATGCTAGAAGTTCAGTATGAACTGGAGTCAAAGGTAGCCAAAAGCTATGCCACAATTGGTATTGCTAATGCATTTTTTTTTCATCCCTTTGGCAACAGCGTGAAGGCCACAGTTTGCAGGCCAAAACTGTGCACCAGCGGCAATATCGCACCAGCTGAGACTCCCTGATTCCCATCCATAAGCTGATTCTTCAACTGGAGAGCCAAGGTGTAATCAGCAAGACTCACCCACCCAATGGATGTGATCAACAAAATATCAGCTATGTCTCCACCAACTAGCAAAAAAGAAATACAAACTTTCTTAGGTGTTGGGGGGGAAAGGGACAAAAACAGGCCCACCAGTGATAAGCTATGGGACTTCATGCCGATTTTTGAGGAACTGCATGCTGGTGAAGCCCTTCAGTCTGCCCCACAAGGGGCTGAGTTGAATAAAAGACATTTGAAGTGTTCCTGTACATACATGCATAGCATGAGAAATAAGCATTTCAGCTCTCTGAAATGCTTGTATACTAAGGCACGTAGCATGGGAAACAAGCAGGAGGAGTTGGAAGCCGTGGTTCAATTAGAAAACTACCATAGAATCATTAAGGTTGGAAAAGACCTCCAAGATCATCTGGTCCAACCATCACCCTACTACCAATGTCACCTACTAAACCATCTCCCTAAGCACCGAGTCCAACCTTTCCTTAAAGACCCCCAGGGACGGTGACTCCACCACCTCCCTGGGCAACCCATTCCAATGCCTAACCACTCTTTCTGAGAAGAAGTGTCTTCTAATTTCCAACCAGAACCTCCCCTGGCGCAACTTGAGGCCATTCCCTCTTGTCCGATCGCTAGTTATCTGCGAGAAGACACCTAACCCCAGCTCCCCACAGCTTCCTTTCAGGTAGTTGTAGAGAGCAATAAGGTCGCCCCTGAGCCTCCTCTTCTCCAGGCTGAACAAGCCCAGCTCCCTCAGCCGCTCCTCGTAAGACTTGTTCTCCAGACCCCTCACCAGCTTCGTTGCCCTTCTCTGGACATGCTCCAGGGCCTCAATGTCCTTCTTGTAGTGAGGGTCCCAAAGCTGAACACAGGACTCGAGGTGTGGCCTCACCAGAGCAGAATACAAGGGGACGATCACCTCCCTTGTCCTGCTGGCTACACTATTCCTGAAACAAGCCAGGATGCTGTCGGCTTTCTTGGCCACCTGGGCACACTGCCGGCTCATGTTCAGGCGAGCATCGACCAACAACTTTTCCTCTGCACAGCTTTCGAACCCCTCCGCCCCAACCCTGTAGCATTGCATGGGGTTGTTGTGGCCAAAGTGCAGGACCTGGCACTTAGCCATGTTGAACCCCATCCCATTGGCCTCTGCCCATTGACGCATCCTGTCCAGGCCCCTCTGCAGGGCCTTCCTACCCTCCAGCAGATCGACACTTCCCCCCAACTTGGTGTCGTCTGCAAACTTACTGAGGTTGCACTCCACTCCCTCCATACAAATCATCAATAAAGATATTAAAGAGGATGGGCCCCAACACCGACCCCTGGGGAACACCACTCGTGACTGGTCACCAGCTGGATTTCACTCCATTCACCACCACTCTCTGGGCCCAGCCGTCCAGCCAGTTTTTAACCCAGCAAAGAGTGTACCTGTCCAAGCCATGGGCTGCCAGCTTCTCCAGAAGAATACTGTGGAAGACCATGTCAAAGGCCTTGCTGAAGTCCAGGTAGACTACGTCAACGGCCCTTCCCTCATCCACGAGGCGGGTTACCTGGTTATAGAAGGAGATGAGGTTGGTCAGGCAGGACTTGCCTTTCATGAATCCATGCTGACTGGGCCTGCTCCCCAGGTTGTCCCGCATATGCTGTGTGATTGCATTCAAGATGACCTGCTCTATCACCTTTCCTGGCACTGAGGTCAGGCTGACAGGCCTGTAGTTCCCCAGGTCCTCCTTATGGCCCTTCTGATAGATAGGGGTCCTATGATCTAATTGCTACCACAGAAACGTGGTGGGATGAATCACACAGCTGGAACATCGGAATGGAGGGCTACAAGCTTTACAGGAGAAGCAGGCAGGGAAGGAAGCATGAGGGTGTTGCCCTGTATGTTAAGAACTGGATAGATTGTGAAGAGTTCCCTCTAAGAAACAGCCAAGAGCAAGTTGAGAGCCTGTGTGTAAAAATTAGGGACCGACCAACAAAGGACACCTTGTGGTTGGGGTCTACTACCAGCCACACGATCAAGAGGAGCCTGTTGATGAGGCCTTCTTGCTCCAACAAGAAGAAGCATTGCGCTCACAGGCTCTCATCCCCCTGGGGGATTTCGACCACCTGGATGTTTGTTGGGAAAGCCACGTGGCAGGAAGTAAGCAATCCAGGACACTCCTGGAGTCCATTGAGGACAACTTCCTCATCCAGGTATTAGACAAACCAACCAGAGGAGAAGCGTTACTGGACCTGGTGCTCACCAATGCAGAAGATCTCATGAAAGAAGTTAAGATTGGAGGAAGCCTAGGTTGCAGTGATCACACCCTGGGTAAGAGCAAAGTCAGGACCCTGAAATTCAGAAGAGACAACTTCCAGTTGTTCAAAGAGTTAGTGGATGAGATCCCATGGGACATGGTCCTTACGGACAGACCAGAGCTGGCAACTCTTTAAGGATATTTTCCTTGGAGTGCAAGAGTTCCCGTATGTAATAAATCAAGCATGGAAGGTAGGAAACCAGCATGGTTGAATAAGGATCTGCTGGTCAAACTTAGGCAAAAGAAGGAAATGAAAATATGGTGGAAACAGGGCCATGTGCCCTGGGAAGAGTACAGAAATACTGTCTGGATGTGCAGGGATGGGATCAGGAAAGCCAAGGCACTGACAGAACTAAACTAAATCTGAGAAAAGTGGGACAAACCTCTTGAAACACTGAAACCATGGGACCAAGAAGAAATCAAATATTTGGAAACTGACACTACTGCTCCCAATATAGAGAACTCCAGCAGGTCTTTCAGAGTTTTACAAAATGCTGATATGTAGGGTTCCTGCCATCGCTGAATACAGAGACAATATATCAGCCAGGTCTTCTACAACTGTCTGCTCCAGCCTGCAGCTCATCATCTAAAACCTGATTGTTTCCAGGATATTTAACAATAGGTGAATCAATGAAAACAGGGTACGTAGCTGAGAACCATCAGCTGGTAGGAGGAAAAAACATGACTGTCATCTCTGTCAGAGATCTTATTCAAGTGTCCAAAAAGAAAAATTAAATATATAGATATAATATATATGGATAGCACCAGATCCAGCTGGATCATAAGACATAAAATGTCATAGAATCATAGAATCATATTGGTTTGGATTGGAGGGGACCTTAAAGATCATCTAATTCCAACCCCCCTTCCATGGGCAGGGACACCTTCCACTAGACCAGGTTGCTCAAAGCACAAGCCAACCTAGCCTTAAACACTTCCAGGCTTGGAACACATCCACAGCTTCTCTGGGCAACCTGTTCCAGTGCCTCACCACCCTCATAGTGAAGAATTTCTTCCTAATATCCAATCTAAATCTACCCTCTCTTAGTTTAAAGCCATTACTCCTTGTCCTATCACTTTATGCCCTGACAAAGAGTCCCTCTTGTGCTTTCTTTTAGGCTCCCTTTAGGTACTGGAAGGCTGCAATGAGGTCTCCCCGGAGCCTTCTCTTTTCCAGGCTGAACAACACCAACTTCCTCAGCCTGTCTTCATAGGAGAGGTGCTCCAGCCCTTTGATCATATTTGTGGCTCTCCTCTGGACTCATTCTAATACATCCACGTCCTTCTTGTGCTGGGGGCCCCAGAGTGGAATGAAGTACTCTAGGTGGGGTGTCACGTGGGCAGAGTAGAGAGGGAGAATCATCTCCCTTGATCTTCTGGCCACGCTTCTTTTGATGTAGCCCAGGATACGATTGGCTTTCTGGACTGCAAGCGCACATTGCTGGCTCATGTTAAGCTTCTCATCCACCAACACCCCCAGGTCCTTCTCATCAGGGTTGCTCCCAATCCACTCTCTGCCCAGCCTGTATTTGTGCTTGGGATTGCCCCGGCCTATATGCAGGACCTTGCACTTGACCTTGTCGAACTTCATGAGGTTCGCATAGGCCCACCTCTCAAGCCTGTCAGGGTCACTCTGGATAGCATCCCTTCCCTCCAGTGTGTCTACCACACCACACAGCTTGGTGTCATCGGCAAGCTTGCTGAGGGTGCACTGTTCATGTCACCGACTGTTAGGGAATCCCGCTGTTTTCCCTAGCAGAATGGGTCTCCCCAGGCATCCGAAATTCACTCAAGGAGTCAACTCCTAATTAAAGCAGCAAGAATTTAATGGTACCCATGTATCAGCTCAAGCTGGGTGCCTCCAAGGAGGGACCCCGCTCAAAACTTTCCCTGGGTTCTTAATACCCATACAAGCTTTGTTTTGTCCGCTATAGTCCAATCAGCTCTCAACACATATACGTCATGTTCCTTCAGATTGGCGGTTCTTTTTTGCATGGCAGGATGGCTTTAGTTATCTCCCTGGGCAAGGCAAGGTGGCTTCTGTTATCAGGACAGGCTCTGATCTGGCACCATCCTTGGTCAACACATCCCCTCTTCCCCAATGGCACTACCCAGGCCCCTATACAATGCCTTGTATAGTTCACTGTTGCTCAATCACCAGTGCATACCAGGTTTAGGTGATGCAGAGCTCATGCTGTGGCCTAAGGCTTCACTAAATTTACTCTACTAACATGAAACAATAGCTAGCTGAATTCCTTACATACCAGCATCTTGTTTCCCTTTCATTGTCCTCCCTTCGTTTTTATGAGTATCCCTGCCTTCTGTAATACATATATTTCAAACATTCAGTTTGCCTCTGGATGTTTAGGTATAATCTCCAAAGACGTACATAGAGGATTACAGCGAGCAAGCACACTAAGACTAACATTATAATCAATACAGTGGTTGGATGTAACATAAGATTTAGAACCCCGGTAATGGTGGGAAACCATCCCAATAGTACTTTCCACCAGTGGTATCCACCATCTTTCTTAACCCTCTCCAGAACACGGTGTATTTCCTTTGTATTATGATGGACAGTGATTAAGATTTTCTGTTTGTTGTGTCATATATGCTCTAATAATTTGTGCAAATCATCGACCATATACGGGCCTTTCCATTTTGGGTCTAGCTTGGTTTTCTGTGAAAACATTTTAATTCCTACCTCATTCCCCGGTTGTATATCATGCACCTGTAATCTGGGTGGTACCAGCTGATACCATGGTGCATATTTATGATTGCTCTCAAATTGTTTTTTGCAAGTACATTACGTATTGGATTACTCAATCATCTCCATCCAACAGGCTGGTCTTAGCTGGGATAAAAGTTCCTAGTATAGCTAAATGTCTACCAAAGAGAATTTCGGCTGCTGTTAGCCCAAGAGGTTGCCTTGGAGCATTCCAGACATCCCACAGGGCTAAGTTCAGGGACTCCTGACACTTTAATCCAGTATGGATACATATTTTCTCTATTTTCTCTTTTAATGTCCGATTCATTCACTCCACCTGTTCCAAGGCTTGTGGGTGATAGGGAGTTTGTAGGTCCTGTTCAATCCCTAATACTTTATAAAGTTGTTTTATGAGGCTGACCGTAAAATGAGTCCCCCTGTCTGATTCAATCGTTTGTGGGACTTCATATTGTGGAATACTATCCTTTAACAGAGCCTTAACTGCGCCGTTTAAGCTGACCTTTCTTGCGGGGAAAGCTTCCACCCATCCAAACAATTGATCTACTATTACCAGCAGATTTTTATAACCTTTTTCTGGTGGCATATCAGCATAGCATAGGAAAGCCAAGGCACTGACAGAACTAAACTTGGCAAGGGATGCAAAGAATAACAAGAAGGGGTTCTACAGGTACATTGGCTGCAAAAGAAAGACTAGGGAGGGTGTAGTGCCTCTGACAAATGAAGATGGAGAACTGGCAATGACAGATGTGGAGAAGGCAGAGGTACTTAACAAGTTCTTTGCCTCATTCTTCACTAAAGGTCAGGCTTCCCATGTCTCTCGTTTCCCTGAACCCATAGATGACGGCTGGGGGGACGAAGTCCCTCCCACTGTAAGCGAAGAGCAAGTTCGAGACCTCCTGATGCAACTTAACAACTACAAGTCTATGGGCCCCGATGACATGCATCCCAGGCTCCTGAGGGAACTGGCTGATGCAGTTGCCAAGCCACTCTCCATCATATTTGAAAAATCATGGCAGTCAGGCAAAGTCCCTGGTGACTGGAAAAAGGGAAACATCACTCCCATTTTTTAAAAGGGTAGAAAGGAGGACCTGGGGAACTACAGACTGGTGAGCCTCACCTCTGTGCCTGGGAAGATCATGGAATAAATCCTCTTGGAGGCAATGTTAAGGAACATGCAGGGCAAGGAGGTGATCCAAGACAGACAGCACAGCTTCACCAAGGGCAAATCATGCCTGACCAATCTGGTGGCCTTCTATGATGGAGTGACTGCATCAGTCGACAAGGGAAGACCGACCGATGTCATCTACTTGGACTTCTGAAAGGTCTTTGACACATCCCACACGACACCCTAATCTCTGAGTTGGAAAGTTATGGATTTGATGGGCGGACCATTCAGGGGATAAGGAACTGGCTCAATGGCTTCACCCAGAAGTGGTGGTCAATGGCTCTATGTCCCAGTGGAGACCGGTGACAAGTGGTGTACCTCAGGGGTTGGTCTTGGGACCGGTGCTTTTCAATATCTTAATCAACAACATAGATGATGGGATTGAGTGCACCCTCATGAAGTTTGCAAATGACAACAAGCTGAGTGGTGCGTTTGATACGAAAGAAGGAAGAGATGTCATTCAAAGGGACCTGGACAAGCTGGAGAAGTGGTCCCATGTGAACCGCATGAGATTCAACAAGTCCAAGTGCAAGGTGCTGCACCTGGGTCGGGGCAATCCCAGACAGCAGTACAGACTGGGAGAATAACTCATTGAGAACAGCCTTGCAGAGAAGGACTTAGGGGTTCTGGTGGACGAAAGAGTCAACATGAGCCAGCAGTGCGTGCTTGCAGCCCAGAAGGCCAACTGCATCCTGGGCTGCATCAAAAGAGTTGTGACCAGCAGGTCGAGGGAGGAGTTTACCTGCCTCTACTCTGCCCTTGTGAGGCCCCGCTTGGAGTACTGTGTCCAGGTTTGGGGCCCCCAGCACAAGAAAGATGTGGACGTGTTAGAGAGAGTCCAGAGGAGGGCTACAAAGACAATCAGAAGACTGGAGCACCTCTCCTATGAAGAAAGGCTGATAGAGCTGAGACTTTTCAGCCTGGAGAAGAGAAGACTGGGGAGACCTCATTGCAACCTTTCAATACTTAAAGGAGTCTTATAAAATAGATGGAGAAGGACTCTTTACTCCGGTAGATAATGATAGGACAAGGGGGAATGGTCTTAAACTAAAAGATGACAGATTTAGACTAGACATTAGGAGGAAATTCTTCATTGTAGGGGTAATGAGGCACTGAAACAGGTTGCCGAGAGAAGCTGTGTATGCCCCATCCCTGGAGGTGTTCAAGGCCAGTCTGGAGGGGACCTTGGCCAGCCTGACCTAGTGGGTGGCAGCCCTGCTCATGGCAGGGGAGTTGGATTTAGATTATCTTTAAGGTCCCTTCCAGCCCGAGCCGTTTTATGATTCTATGGAAGTCTACTTCAGCATTTAAGGTGAAAGATCGGAATTTAAAAGGAAAATCTCAAAATGCAAAAGAGCCTTCTCCACCCCTCAGCCTCCCTGTAGTGGGTTTACGTGGCAAGATTTTGGTAGCGGGGGGCCACAGGGGTGGCTTCTGTGAGAAGAATCCGGAAGCTGCCCCATGTTAGATAAGGGCCAGAGCCGGGCCAACAAGCAATGTTGTTTGCACCTCTGTGAGAGCATATCTAAGAAAGGAAAAAACAAACAAACAAAAAAAACAACACCTGTTGCTCAACAGCAGCTGGGAGAGAGAGAGGAAGGAGAAACAGCCTTACAGACACGAGGTCAGTGAAGAAGGAGGGGGAGGAGGTGCTCCAGGCACCAGAGCTGAAGTTCCCCTGCGGCTTATGGAGAGGACCATGGTGAAGCAAGTTGTCCCCCTGCAGCCCATGGTGTACCACAGCGGAGCAGGTTTCCATGCTACAGCCCATGGAGGAAACCACGGTGGAGCAGGTGGACCCGCATTGAGGGAGGCTGCAGCCTGTGGAGAACCCCTGCTGGAGCAGATTCCAGGCTGGACCTGTAGCCCAAGGAGAGGAGACCACGTAGGAGCAGGTGACCTGTTTTGCCTGTCACGATAATTGTTAAAAGAGTTCTCCCCTTCCTTATCTCAACCCTTGAGCCCTTTGCATCGTATTTTCTCTACCTTTCCATTTGAGGAGGAGGAGTGAGAGAGTGGTTGTGGTGGAGCTCGGCTGCCCACCTGAGTAAAACCACCACACCCCCCAAAGACAACGGCACACAGAAAGGAGAAACTGTACCCTGTCATTCCTGCAGTTATTTAAAATAATTAAAACTCAAAGTTGTCTTTGAGTCTCAAGTTTGTAGATAATTATTTGAATTGTGGCGGTCTGGGCTCAAACTTTATAGTAACAGTTATGAAGTATACTGATGATATGCCTTTGATGAAAAAGAATGAAATGAGATACTGGATAACAGCAATTTTAAGTCCAAGTACAGCCCAGAGTTAATTGGAATTAATTACTCATAAACCTCCGGTGAGTTTCTCTGTGTTACGACAGCTAAAAGAGAAAGAGAGATAAAGCACGAAAATTTTCATAATAGAAATAAATCAGTGATAAAAAAAAACCCCTCATCTTCAGATAGAGATATACATTGACATTCTCTAACACCTCTACAAATACAACTTAAGTGTTACAATCTAAGTTTCTTTTTCTCTGAGACAATTCAAATGAAAATTATACGACATTTTGACACCCCACCTAAGAATTCTGTCACCATAGGAGAACTACACAAAAATAGATTTCTCCTTATTCCGCTTCCCATCAGCACTTTTTTTCTGTGGAGGAAAAAAACAGAACACTGGAACAGGTTGCCCAGAGAAGTTGTGGATGCCCCATCCCTGGAAGTGTTCAAGGCCAGTCTGGAGGGGGCCTTGGCCAACCTGACCTAGTGGGTGGCATCCCTGCCCATAGCAGGGGGGTTGGATTTAGATGATCTTTAAGGTCCCTTCCAGCCCAAGCCATTCTATGACTCCATGATTCTGGGTTTTTGTAGAATGTACATTCCAAATTACAGTCTGATTTTAAGGCCACTCTATCAAGTGATCCATACGAAGGATGATTTCAAATGGGGCCCCAAGCAACGACAAGCCTTTTATAAACTAAACAGGAGATAGTTCATGCAATAGTGTTTGCCGTTGCGGGTTTGAGGCAGTGTGATATAATCAATCTGCCAGGCCTCTCCATATTTATATTTCAGCCATCGTCCTCCATACCAAAGAGGCTTTAACCGCTTGGCTTGCTTGATTGCAGCACGTTTCACAGTCATTGATAACCTGTGCTATAGTGTCCATGGTCAGGTCCACCCCTCGATCACGATCCCATCTGTATGTTGCATCTCTGCCTCGATGGCCCGAGGTGTCATGGGCCCATCGAGTTATCAGTAATAACCCTTACATTGCCAGTCCAGATCCAGGTGAGCCACTTCGACCTTAGCAGCATGATAGACCTGCTGGTTGTTTTGATGTTCTTCAGTGGCATGACTTTTGGATATGTGAACATCTACATTGGCATATTTTATGATCTCTAGTTCTCTACCTGGTTGGCAATATCTGACAGGTTGACCATGAGCCAGCACTGTGCCCTGGGGGCCAAGAGGGCCAATGGGATCCTGGCGTGCATTACAAGGAGTGTGGCCAGCAGGTCAAGGGAGGTGATCCTCCCCCTCTACTCTGCCCTGGTCAGGCCTCAGCTGGAGTACTGTGTCCAGTACTGGGCTCCCCGCTACAAAAAAGACAGGGATCTCCTGGAAAGAGTCCAGCGAAGGGCCACAAAGATTATATGGGGCCTGGAGCATCTTCCCTATGAGGAAAGGCTGAGGGACCTGGGTCTGTTCAGCCTGGAGAAGAGAAGACTGAGAGGGGATCTTATCAATGTTTAGAAATATCTTAAGTGTGGGAGACAGAGGGATTTAGCCAACCTCTTCTCAGTGGTTTGTGGGGATAGGACAAGGGGCAATGGCCAGAAAATGGATCACAGGAAGTTCTGCACCAACATGCAAAAGAACTTCTTCACGGTGAGAGTGACGGAGCACTGGAACAGGGTGCCCAGGGAGGTTGTGGAGTCTCCCTCTCTGGAGATATTCAAGGCCCGTCTGGACACCTGTCTGTGCAACCTGCTCTAAGGAACCTGGTTTGGCAGGTGGGGTGGACCCGATGATCTCTGGAGGTCCCTTCCATCCCCTACAATTCTGTGATTCTGTGATCTTGCCACGATACAGCAGCCTATGATCACTATGATATGCTCTATCAAGTAACCCGTTTGTAGAACGATTTCAAATGGGGCCCCGAGCAACAACAAGCCTTTGAACAAGTTAAACAAGAAATAGTGCATGCAGTAGCCCTTGGGCCAGTCCGAAAAGGACCAGATGTAAAGAATGTGCTCTACACCGCAGCCGGGGAGAATGGTCCCACCTGGAGCCTCTGGCAGAAAGAACCTGGGGAAACTTGAGGTTGACCCCTAGGCTTCTGGAGTCGGGGATACAGAGGATCCAAGGCTCGCTACACTCCAACCGAAAAGGGGATATTGGCAGCATATGAAGGAGTTCGATCTGCTTCGGAAGTGGTCGGTACTGAAGCGCAGCTCCTCCTGGCACCCCGACTGCCGGTACTAGGCTGGATGTTCAAAGGAAGGGTCCCCTCTACACATCATGCAACTGATGCTACATGGAGCAAGTTTGTTGCACTGATTACTCAGCGGGCTCGAATAGGAAACCCCAGTCGCCCAGGGATCTTGGAAGTGATTGTAGACTGGCCATAAGGCAAATATTTTGGGATATCACCAGAGGAGGAGGTGGCCCGTGCTGAAGAAGCCCCACTGTAAAACAAGCTACCAGAAAATGAGAAGCAATATGCCCTGTTCACTGATGGGTCCTGTCGTATTGTGAGAAAGCATGGTAGGTGGAAGGCTTCTGTATGGAGTCCTACACAACAAGTTGCAGAAGCTGCTGAAGCAGAGCAATTGGCAGCGCAGAGGCAAACCCATCTTGGCTGCTGCACTGTGGTAATAAATTCTTGCTCGGGTAGAGAACCTGGTTGTAAAAGTACACCATGTAGATGCTCATGTACCCAAGAATTGGGCCACTGAAGAACATCGAAACAAACAGCAGGTGGATCAGGCTGCTAAGGTTGAAGTGCCTCAGGTGGACCTTGAATATCCGTCTGGCCAATTAGGGTCAGCTGTCAGCCATCCTGGTTCTGTCCCTTCCTGGCTCCTGATGCACCCCCTGTCTCCCCACTGGGAGGGCAGCACGAGAAGCCGAAAAGTACTTGGCTTAGTGTAAGCACTGCTCTGCAACAATTAAAACATCAGTCTGTTATGAACGTTATTCTCACCCAAAATCTAAAACACAGCACCATACCTGCTACTAGGAGGAAAATTAACTCTATCCTAGCCGAAACCATGACACCACCTCATCCCTATCCCTTAGTGAGTTCTTATATATACAAAGGTATTTAAGGCATCACCCAGGAAAGCCCATTCTCACCTGGCTGCTCCAATGCTGGTATACTGGGGCCGGTAGCCAGGAATTAGAAGGCAAGGAAGCCAAGAAGCAGGGATCCCTATCTAGGGAAAGGGTTGCTGACCGAGAAATTGTGAGAGAGGCACATGTTATCAGCCTCTGGAGGAGACTCCTGTCAGGCATGAAGGAAAGGTATCCCTGCAAGGAAGATACCGTATATCAGCTAGGCAAGTGGACCACCATGGAGAAAGGTCTCCAGCACCTGAGGGAATTAGCTGTGCTGGAGGTAGTTTATAGGGATTTGGACAATCACCAGATACCTAAAGATCCCGATGAAGTCCAGTGCATGCAGTCCATGTGGCAGAAGTTTGTATGGAGTGCACCGTCATCATATGCCAGCACGCTGGCAGCTATGAAATGGAGAGACGGGATGGGACCAACACTGGATACTGTGTCCAGCCAGCTTCAGCAATATGAAGAAAATCTCCCTGCCCTACTATAGGCCTGCATCTTGGCTATGGAGAAATTGTTCCAACAGGTCCACCACCTTGAAGAACATATATCTTCCTCCTTACCCAGATGGAGCAATATTTCAGCCGTTAAGAGTCAGCATTTCCCAGCGAGCTCGAATAGGAAACCCCAGTCACCAGTTGGCTCATGGCCAACCTGTTGTCCACCAGGACCCCCAGGTCCTTCTTCTCAGAGTTCCTCTCCAGCAGGTCATCCCCCAGCCTGTACTGATACATGCTGTTGTTCCTTCCCAGGTGCAGGACTCTACACTTGCTCTTGTTAAACTTCACTTGGTTTCTTCCTGCCCATCTCTCCAGCCTGTCCAGGTCTCGCTGAATGGCAGCACAGCCTTCTGGCATTTTGGCCACTCCTCCCAGCTTTGTATCATCGGCGTACTTGCTGAGGGTGGACACTATTCCCTCATCAAGGTCGTCGATGAAGATGTTGAACAAGACCGGACCCAGCACCGACCTCTGGGGAGCATCGCTAGTAACAGGTCTCCAGCCGGAAAGGAACCATTAGGAAGTGGGATGGCGAACCTACCTCAACCCTAGTAGTTCAGGTACATGAACTGCAAGGAAATACAGCAGCAAAAAGGGGGACTCCTAGAACTAGTGCTATTTTTATATTTTGTCTTGTATTTTTTAAATAGAACCAAAAAAAATGTTAGTAGATGTCCAGACAAGTTAGAATTTCCTGGTGCTAATTAGAAATGGTCAGGTCACTGCTGTGAGTCTAATCTTAAACTGCTTGAAACAAGTCTGCGCTATTAATGGCCATTTCCTTTTGCCTATTATTTCACCCCACTGGCAATTTATTTTCAGGAACCTGACATGGTCAAAAATTCATCAAGCCTTGCATGGGTTCAAGGGGTGAAGCAAGGACTTTTTCCCAGGCGTCATGGCCAAGATATTGAACACATTTTCCACCTGAGTCTTTGTACCTATGGTGGTTTTACCCTGCTGGGCAGCTGAACTCCACCACAACTGCTCCCTCCCTCCCCATCCTCACAAGAAGTGAGGGTGGAGAAGAAAGTATGCTGGAAAAAAAAAAGTCTCACAGGTTGAAATAAGGATAGTTTAATTAAACGGAAAAGAAAGAGGGAAGAAAACAAGGCAAGGGTATGTAGAAGCACAGAAGGAAGAAAAAAAATCTACTCAGAAGCAGGGCCTTAATATGCAAAGCGGTTGTTTGGGAGGACAGACACCTTAATAATGAAAGTCCCCCCCTCTCCTTCCCCTTTCCCACCTTTTATTGCTGAGTGTGACATAATATGGTATGGAATATCCCTTTGGCCTGTTTAGGTCAGCTTCCCTGGTGATGTCCCCTCCCCAGTTCTTACCCACCCCCAGCCTGCTGGCTTTGGGGAGTCTGGAGAGAGTCTTGATGCTGTGTCAGCACCGCTCAGCAGTAGACAAAACACTGGAGTGATAACAGGGCTGTTCTAGCTACATGTGCACAGCAGAGCACTGTATGGGCCTCTGCAGGGAAAGTTAACTCCATCCTAGCCAGACCCAGTACAGTACCAAATTTCTTTTTGAGATTTTACTGAAGACACAGTAAACTACTACCTACACATCTGATATGTAAAAGAGAGAAATGCCTCATTTTGAAATGCTATCCTGTCTGAAATATTTTTGTTTACAGCTATTACTGCTTCTTTCCTTCAATATTTTCTGTATAAGACTGACCTTCCTGACCGTAATTGAAACCTTCAGTTTTATCTGTCTTAAATACCTCTGGATTCTTTAATACCACTGAAAAAAAAATTAGAAAAGACCTTAGCAGTGCAGGTATAATGAATCATGCATAAATATTTAGATTAGTTAGTTTTTGTTTTTAAAAACTGAATTCAAGGAAAGAAAAAGTAAGACAAAGTAAGGATGAAATTTATATTCGCTGTAAAGTAAAAATATAAGGACAATTTATGTTTAGCAAACAGAAATCCATCTGAAGCTGGCTAATTTGGGGTCTGTACTGGGTCTGTATGAGATGGAGTTAATGTTCCCTACAGCAGCCCATACAGTGCTGTGCTCTGCAGTTATAGCTAGACGAGCATTGGTGTCACACCAGTGTTGTGTCTACTGCTGATCAATATTGGCACAGCATCAGAACTTCCTCTAACCCCCCAAGAGCCAGCAGGCTGAGGGTGGGCAAGAGGTGAGGAAGGGACATCAGGGCAGCTGACTGTCCTGATTTCAGCTAGGATTGAGTTAATTTTCCTCCTAGTAGCTGGTATGGTGCTGTGTTTGGGATTTAGGATGAGAATAATGTTGATACCACGCTTATGTTTTAGTTGTTGCAGAGCAGTGCTTACACTAAGCCAAGGACTTTTCAGCTTCTCGCTCTGTCCTGCCAGCGGGCAGGCTGGGGGTGCAGCAGGAGCTGGGAGGGGACAGACCCAGGACAGCTGACCCAAACTGGCCAAAGGGGTATTCCATACCATCTGACGTCACGCTGAACAATTAATATGGGGGGACTGGCCAGGGTGGGGGGGGACCGGCTGCTCGGGGATAGGCTGGGCATCAGTCAGTGGGTGGAGAGCAATTGCATTATGCATCATTTGTTTCATACACATTATTATTAGTAATACTGTTATCATTATTATTATTATTATTTTCCTTTCTTTTCTGTCTTAATAAACTGTCTCTATCTCAACCCACAGGCTTCATTTTCCTGATTCTCTTCCCCCATCCCAGACAGGGAGGGGGGAGGGTGAGCATACGGCTGTGTGGTGCTTAGCTGCCGGCCAGGTTAAACCACAACAGTCCTTTTGGCGCCCAACGTGGGGAACGAAGGGTTGGGATAATGACAGATCTGATCGGAGTGTGTTAAAACAACATTCTTATAAGCGTTACATCAGTATAATAGCTGCTAACAACAATACCAATTTTTGTGAAATAAAAATTGGAAAAAAATAAACATATTTCCTCATACAATTTATCATTCTTTACGCACAAAAAAAATGCACACACTCATGAAAACAGTTTGTAAATTCCAACCAGGAGACAATTTAAATTTATTCTTTCAACTGTACAGTGAGAAAAAAAAAAATATGCTTTTTATTTTTTTTTTTAACACGTAATTTTCAGCTTTCAGTAGGCTCTTCCATACAAGAGGGAAAGCTAGATTTTTTTTCATATCTTTGAAAGGGAAATTGGATATATAAAATCTTGTTTTTGCTAATTTAGAAGCCTTGTAAAAATTCTTGTAGCTGTGCAACTACTTCTGTATCCATGGTTTCCATAAGTGCATGGAAACCTTGTTCTCCCAGTAATTCCTGCTGTGCCTTTAGCTTCTCATAGACAAACTGCTGCAATGGCACAGTGTGCACAGGGTCCTTCAGTGCAAGTTGTGGAAAACAAGAAAAAATATATATAGTATAGTAATGCACTTAAAAAATACTCTGCAAATATTCATCTTTTTTATAACCTGAGCCCAGGGAAGAAATCTCATTTTCTTTGTACTTATTTGAGAAACAAGAGGAAAAACTGTAAAACAAAGATCGAATTAATTATCATCAATAGCAAATGTTAGTTTAAAAATATTTGAAACAACAGCCTCAAATCATGAACCCAGTCTGTTGTAAGATGTCACCCTTCTATAAGATAAAACTATTTCAAAGCTGTTTTGTTAATTACTGCTGATTGAGTTTCCCATAATTCCTAAGGAACACATCAGATATTACCATGATAAGCACTTTAGATATTGCACGAGTTATGATCAGTTATATTTTATTAGTAAGAAAACAAAACTGGAAAAGTTGAAATGGTTTAGATTTCCTTATACAGAAAAACAAGAGATGGAAATAAAAATCAGTTTATGATCAGCATAACTCCATAGCTGAAATAAATTGTTCCTATGCATAAAGAATAGACACACTTCTTCTGTAGCAGTACCTATATAACAACATGTACAGCCAAATTATGCAATTTTCTTTCAGGTGGGGAGAGAATATGTGTCTGTTTTCCACATTAACTGCTTCTAAATAAAAGCAAAACCGGTAAATGGAAGGGCTACAATGACAGAGTAGTCAGTGGGAACTTCACTAGACTTCTCAGATATGATGGATAGTGGCTTAGCAACTACATCCGCCAGTTCCCTCAGGACCTGCGGATGCATATCATCTGGTCCCATTGATTTCTGCACCTTTAGCTTCCTTAGCTGGTCTCATTGACAGAGGACCTATTCATAATTTTAAAATAAGAAGAGAGGTGTGGGAAGGCTAGCGACATGGATAGTTATACAGTGTTTGTCTCTCAGTCCACCAAGCTAGATGAAGAGGAGGAGAGGACACCTAGAGCATCACAAAGTAGGATATATAAATAAATAGTCAGTTACTGCAGATGCATGATCTTCTGCTTGTCTTAGTGTCAATACCAAACAACACTACTATTTATGCTGAAAGGTCAGGAAACAAGATATAATGCTATGTCTCAAAGCCCACTGAAATAGAAGACTTCCAAGCTTGTATACCCTGCTATATTGCTATTTACAAATAAATGGGGGTATATTAACCTTGCACAACTACACTTTCTTTATTCCTTCTCATTCTTATTTCACACAATTTATAGCACGTCTGATACATTATTAAAACATTATCTTAGCAGCTGCGATGTACAAACCCAAAGTGAAAACTATAGAGGATTTTTGCTATAGACAAAGGATATACCTGATCTCATTAAATTTCAGTAATGTACATTTTTTGATCAAATTGCCTTGTTGGGTTGAATCAGAACTAGTAAATAAGGCATTTAATTGTTCTCTGACTAGAAGCTATGGGATTTACTTATCAAGTGGTAATGCGTTATAGAAAGTATTCCTTAAAAAACTACCTGGTCTGACAAATGAGGTTGAACATCAACACGTAAGTAATAGCATAGATGTCTACTGTCTAAGAAAGCTTTCATTTTTAATTGGAGTACTGATCATAGGTTACTTTCACCAAATGAGCTGCATCATTTTTCTAACATTAATGGATTAATTTTCTAACAAAAAGTTTATTTAAAGAAAAATATCATATTGCACATTCATACATAATTCTTACATGCCATAATGTTGCATAGTTTGCGATAGAAAGGATTCTCTTCATGTTTTCTTGTAGTTTTCTATTTTGTCAAGATACCAAAAAAAAAAAAAAGAAATATTTGAATTTTAATATATAGTTGAAGTCATTAAACTTTAAGATTTACTTGTGGGGAGTACCAAATGAAACAACCACATAAAGATAAAACTTCTTATACTGCAAATACTTCTGTTTGCCTATTAGTGGTTTATTACAAAAATAAAAGCAAAGAAAGAGTAAAACATCCCAAAACATCGCAATTATCACAAAAGAGAAGTGTAAGCTCTTTGTCTTTCTTATTATGGACTGTCATGGTTTTGGCTGGGACAGAGTTATTTTTTTTTGTAGAGGCTCACACAATGATGTGTTTTGGGTTTTTGATGAAAACAGTGGTGATGACATGCTGAAGTTTTTAGTTGTTGCAGAGCACTTGTGCACCTTCAGATTCCTTAGATGGTCTCAAACCTGATCTTCTCCTACAGTGAGCGGCTCATCATTCTCCCAGTCCCTGCCTTTGCTTTCTGGGACTTGGGCTGTGTGGCTAGAGCTCTTGCCAGCAAAAACTGAGGCAAAAAAGTCATTGAGTACCTCAGCCTTCTCTGTATCCCAGATAGCCAGGTCTCCAGTTTCCTTCCAGAGAGGGCCCACAATTTCCCTAGTCTTCCTTTTATCACCAGTGTACCTATAGAAGCCTTTCTTATTGCCCTTGATGTCCCTGGCCAAATTTAATTCTAACAGGGCTTTAGCTTTCCTAACCTGATCCCTGGCTGCTTGGACGATTTCTCTGTATTCCTCCCAGATTACCTGTCCTTGCTTCCACCATCTTTAGGTCTCCTTTTTCTGCTTGAGATTGTCCAGGAGCTCCTTGTTCATCCATGCAGGCCTCCTGGCGTTTTTGCCCGACTTCTTCTTTGTTGGGATGCATCCCTCCTGATCTTGGAGGAGGTGATCCTTGAATATTAACCAGCTTTCTTGGGCTCCTCTTCCCTCCAGGGCTTTGTCCCATCGTACTCTACCAAGCAGATCCCTGAAGAGGCCAAAGTCTGCTCTCCTGAAGTCTAGGGTAGTCTTTCATCCCTTAACTCCCTTGCTTCTGGTAGCTCAAGGCTACCAATCTCCCTGTTTTCTTCAAGGTTTCGTTGTTTTCTTCAGCTCAAGATTTCATGAGAGCAGAGAAAAACAAACAAACAAACAAAACCTCCTCAGTAAGGAGATTAGGCTTCAGATTGCAACAAAAAGTAATCAAAAAATCCAGGCATTTTCAGCTAACATAGCAAAAATGTTCTCCATTGGTAGCAACACAAGTTCCTGTTCTCATCCCTTTGTCCAAATGGCACACTAAGTTCTCTTATGCAAGGAAAAGGGCAAATATAATCCAAATCTATTTTTTATTTCAATACCACTGTTAATTTTACACAGCGGACAAAGATCAACTTCACATTCCTATTCTACTGCTGCTGCTGGGCCTGACAGCAACTATCCTTTCCTGAAATCCCCCTATATGATGCATATAATCAGAATCATAGAACCATAGAATCATAGAATATCCCGAGTTGGAAGGGACCCATAAGGATCATCGAGTCCAACTCCTGGCACCACAAAGGTCTACCCAAAAGTTTAGACCATGTGACTAAGTGCACAGTCCAAATGCTTCTTAAACTCCAACAGGCTTGGTGCAGTGACTACTTCCCTGGGGAGCCTGTTCCAGTGTGCGACCACCCTCTCGGTGAAGAACCTCTTCCTGATGTCCAGCCTAAACTTCCCCTGCCTCAGCTTGACGCCATTCCCGCTATCAGTGGTGACTAAGGAGACTAGATCGGCGCCTGCCCCTCCACTCCCCCTCGTGAGGGGGGAAGGAAGGAAGAGACGATCAAGAGGATTTCAATTTTATGCTATTCCAGTTGGAAAAAAAAAAAAAGGAAAAATAGATAAAATGCAAAAAGTAAAGAAATTCCCAGAGGATATTGCATGCCGTGTACAATTTTACATTCTACTATGCAGAATTTCCATGAATTAATCATAATAAAAAAGCCTTGGGGATGCTGGGCCTTTCATTCACACACACGCTAGTTCAATAGCTTATCATATCCTTCCAACAGATCAAAGCCCCCATTGGGTCTTTGCTGTCTGGACAGCTGTCAGTCAGGTGGGGATACGTCAGTCTTTAAAAACCCAGAAACACGCTGATCCTCAGCCTTGCTTAATATGCTTACTCTTGGGTGTGTTTTTTTTTTCCTTCCTTCTTTCAATTCTTCATACTTTTCATGTCGGTATTTTTCTCTTCAGTCCTCGAGTTTCTTATTTTTAACTTAACTTCTGTCTTTGATTTTACATTTGTCCTGGCTATCAGGGGAGGTCCCAGTCAACTGGCGGCTAGCAAATGTGATGCCCATCTACAAGAAGGGCCGGAGGGTAGACCCGGGGAACTATAGGCCTGTTAGTTTGACCTCAGTGACAGGGAAGCTCATGGAGCAGATTATCTTGAGGGTCATCACGCGGCACTTGCAAGGCAAGCAGGCGATCAGGCCCAGTCAGCATGGGTTTATGAAAGGCAGGTCCTGCTTGACGAACCCGATCTCCTTCTATGACAAATTGACACGCTTAGTGGATGAGGGAAAGGCTGTGGATGTGGTCTACCTTGTAATGCTTTTGATACCGTTTTCCACAACATTCTCCTCAAGAAACTGGCTTCCCATGGCTTGGACTGGCGTACGCTTCGTTGGGTTAAAAACTGGCTGGATAGCCGGGCCCAAAGAGTCGTGGTGAATGGAGTCAAATCCAGTTGGAGGCCGGTCACTAGTGGCGTCCCCCAGGGCTCAGTGCTGGGGCCAGTCTTCTTTAACAACTTTATCAATGATCTGGATGAGGGGATTGAGTGCACCCTCAGTAAGTTTGCAGATGACACCAAGTTAGGTGCGTGTGTCGATCTGCTCGAGGGTAGGAAGGCTCTGCAGGAGGATCTGGATAGGCTGGACCGATGGGCTGAGGCCAACTTCATGAAGTTCAACAAGGCCAAGTGCCGGGTTCTGCACCTGGGGCGTAACAACCCCAAGCAGCGCTACAGGCTGGGAGATGAGTGGTTGGAAAGCTGCCTGGCAGAGAAGGACCTGGGAGTATTGGTTGATAGTCAGCTGAATATGAGCCAGCAGTGTGCTCAGGTGGCCAAGAAGGCCAACAGCATCCTGGCTTGTATCAGAAACAGTGTGGCCAGCAGTTCTAGGGAAGTGATTGTCCCCCTGTATTCGGCTCTGGTGAGGCCGCACCTTGAGTACTGTCTTCAGTTTTGGGCCCCTCGCTACAAGAAGGACATGGAGGTGCTCGAGAGAGTCCAGAGAAGGGCAACGAAGCTGGTGAGGGGTCTGGAGAACAAGTCTTCTGAGGAGTGGCAGAGGGACCTGGGGTTGTTCAGCCTGGAGAAGAGGAGGCTCAGGGGCGACCTCATCGCTCTCTACAGGTACCTTAAAGGAGGCTGTAGCGAGGTAGGGGTTGGTCTATTCTCCCACGTGCCTGGTGACAGGACGAGGGGGAATGGGCTAAAGTTGCGCCAGGGGAGGTTTAGGTTGGATATTAGGAAGAATTTCTTTACCGAAAGGGTTGTTAGGCATTGGAATGGGCTGCCCAGGGAAGTGGTTGAGTCACCATCCCTGGAGGTCTTTAAGAGACGTTTAGATGTAGATCTTAGTGATGTGGTTTAGTGGAGGACTTGTTAGTGTTAGGTCAGAGGTTGGACTGGGTGATCTTGGAGGTCTCTTCCAACCTAGACGATTCTGTGATTCTGTGATTTCCTGTCTTGACTGGCTTTAGCTTTATTATAGTGTGTCACAGCTCAAGAACTGTTTTTTCAATAAAGCTAAAACAGTATTACCCAGCTGTGCTGTGGTGATCTGGGCCCTTGGTCACAGTAGCTAAAAACTAGACTGGGGATTACAGCTGCATGACAGTCGACTTACTGGTTGCTTGAATTCTTTTTAGAAGCACCTGAGAGAATGCAAGCCTTCCAGAAAATTAAAAAAAAAATTATAAAAAGCCAGTACTCCTTGGTTATTTTGTTGTATATGCACAATAATATATATGAAGTAATGCATAAAAATTTCTGCATCTTAACATGAACCTATCAACTATGAAAACTTAATTAATGATTTAGAAAGACAGACAAACATGTTGATGTGTGATTGCATTGCAGTTTTACTCTGATCTATTGGTGTGCATTTGTGGGGCAGGGGGGTTGTGGTGGTGTCATCATTACACTTTTGAGGGAACAACATTTTTGACAGTTAGGATTTTAAATTTCAGAAAAGAAAAATCAGTGCTGGAATCTGAAAGGTAGAGTTTAAAACAAAAAACTCAACTCCCTCTTTATGCTTGAAACTCCCTTGGGTTTTAAAAATTATTTGTGCACAGAATCTGACTGTAGCTGGAAAAATGAAACTGAGTTTCCATGAATACTTTTGTTTAAATACTTACAAAATTCATTCCAGACATATTCACTCCTCCTTGTGGTACTTGTGAGCATTTTTGTGTATCAGGAATTTGTAGACAGCAAGTATTAGAATAAATTTTGCTGCAGACAGTGGAAATGCTTATAAGCATGCACAAGCAGCCAATGCAAACTATGAAGTAATTGTCCCATGTCCTCTATATGTTACCGCAAAAGCCAGTCGAAGAAACTCTCTAAGACCCAATTTTGGAGTTTTAGAAATCAGGCATTCTTTTTATTGTAGCACTGGATGCATGGGGGATAGTTCCTCCTCGCGTGCATATCTGGCTCAAAAACTCTTCAGCTTATATGCACTGCAGGCGTATACCTATGCATAAGTTTTCCCGTAAGACATATACGTATTTAATACTTTACCCCAAAATCATTTACATAGTGTCTGCCCCTTTGGGTATGTGCTGTTAAATGGTTCTGTGGTCTTTAGGGGTCTCTGAGACCCTCTGGTGGTTGTTTTCTTGGTGTCCTCTAGTTCAACTCTTACCTTAACGCATGCATAGTGTGGCGCACCCCAGATAGTTCATCTCTTTTTCCCAGTTATCTGGTCCTAAACTGGTCCTAGCGGGTTTTAATCACAGTACTCAGCAAGGCCCAAGGCTTCTGATCTATTTGTGCATACTATTAACAAAGCTCAAGGTTTTCTTATCCTTTTTGTCCATACCAAAGTTTCAAAGTTGCTCAAGCAAGCATAGTTTAAGCAGTACGGAGATACAGTGGAGCCTTTGTTAAAGGCATTATATATCAGACGGGCTTGATAGAATAAATATATAGAGAGAAAATACAGATCATATATGTATATATATGATACAAAATGCAAATATTTCATGATTTAAATAACGTAAAAGTCATCTAATAAACATTTTCCTCTTTTGTATATTTCCAAAGAAAAGCAAGTAATGCTACTGTCTTCCAAGTTCAGGAAGTGCCATCCTTGAGACATGTTTGTTAGGGGATCCTGTTGTTTCCCGTAGCAGAATGGGTCTCCCCAGGCATCCAGAATTCACTCAAGGAGTCGACTCTTGATTAAGATTAATTTGTCTTTTGACTCTTGATTAAGATTAATTTGTCGTCCAGACCCGACCCATAGGGAAGTCTGCTGTCTCCCTGGGGCACAGGTAAGAGATGTCGCTTGGAAAGTCACTTGCCTGATACACCCCTCTGATTATTACACTTTATCGAATGTTTTTCAAGTTGTCAGGGATGACGTGGCAAAGAGAAGCCCAAGAGCGATCAAAAGGGACTTCAGGGCTTTGGGGCAATTGGTTGAAGGATCGGGTGCACAGGCAGTGTTTTCCTCCATCCTTCCAGTAGTGGGGATCAATACTGAAAGGAACAGGCAGACCCAGCTGATCAATACGTGGCTCCGAGGATACACAGTTTCGGGTTTCTTGATCATGGGAAGGTCTACATGACATCGAGACTACTGACTCCTGATGGGGAGCACCTTTCTTTGAGGGGAAAAAGGATTTTTGCCCAGGAGTTAGCAGGGCTGACTGATGGGGCTTTAAACTGGATTTGAAGAGGGAAAGGGACAAAACCAGGCCCACCAGAGATAAGCTATGGTACTGCACACCAGTTTTGGAGGAACTGCATGCTGGTGAAGCCCTTCAGTCTGCCCCACAGGGGGCTGAGCTGAATGAAAGACATCTTAAGTGTTTCTATACATACACATGCAGCATGAGAGAAAAGCATTTCAGCTAAATACTCAGTATACTAATGCACTGTTGTGGTTTAACCCGGCCGGCAGCTAAACACCACACAGCCGTTCACTTACCCTCCCCCCTCCCTCTCTGGGATGGGGGAACAGAATCAGGAAAATGAAGCCTGTGGGCTGAGATACAGAAAATTTATTCGGACAGAATAGAAAGGAAAATAACAATAATAATAATAATAGTGATAATGATAATAGTATTAATAATAATAATGTGTAAGAAACAAGTGATGCACAATGCAATTGCTCACCACCCGCTGACCGATGCCCAGCCTATTCCCGAGCAGCTGGCCCCCCCACCCCGGCCAGCCACCCCTATATATTGTTTAGCATGGCGTCAGATGGTATGGAATACCCCTTTGTCCAGTTTGGGTCAGCTGTCCTGGGTCTGTCCCCTCCCAGCTCCTGCTGCACCCCCAGCCTGCTCGCTGGCAGGACAGAGCGAGAAGCTGAAAAGTCCTTGACTTGGTGTAAGCACTGCTCTGCAACAATTAAAACATCAGCATGTTATCAGCGCTCTTCTCATCCTAATCCAAAACATAGCACCCTACCAGCTACTATGAGGGAAAATTAACTCTGTCCTAACTGGAACCAGGACAGATATCCACCCCTTATTCCATACCATCTATGTCATGCTCAGGTTACACTCTTTCCAATACCTTGTAATTAATCACCATTTTCCTCTATGGTATACAGCAATCATGGTAGTGATGACATACAGTATTATATAATAATTAACATACTACAATTCAACTCATGGGCTATTCTCACCCAGTATCAAATCCCCTTGAGGTACACACCGGACCTCCCCATTCTTTTGCATTACCCACCAAGTGCATCCAGGTCCCTGAGCAAAAGCAATCCCACGAATGGGTTTGCCTTTTCCTGAGGCAGGAGTAGCCCAGACTGTCTTCCCCAGCATGTTTCTTACGTGCACTACAGGAACTTTATCCCCTTCTACAGTGCGTAACAGGTTTGATGGGGCAGGTCCAGCTCGGTTGGCAGATCCCCTAGTATTGACTAACCAGGTGGCCTTTGCCAAATGTGTATCCCAGTTTTTGAACGTCCCAGCACCCATTGCTTTCAGTGTAGTCTTCAACAGTCCATTGTATCGTTCAACTTTCCCAGAGGCTGGTGCATGATAGGGGATGTGATACACCCACTCAATACCATGTTCTTTGGCCCAAGTGTCTATAAGGTTGTTTCGGAAATGAGTCCCGTTGTCTGACTCAATTCTCTCTGGGGTGCCATGTAGCCATAGGACTTGCTTTTCAAGGCCCAGGATAGTGTTCCGGGCGGTGGCATGGGGCACAGGATACGTTTCCAGCCATCTGGTGGTTGCTTCCATCATTGTAAGAACGTGGCGCTTGCCGTTGCGGGTTTGAGGGAGTGTGATGTAATCAATCTGCCAGGCCTCTCCATATTTGTATTTCAGCCATCGTCCTCCATACCAAAGAGGCTGTGACCGTTTGGCTTGCTTGACTGCAGCACATGTTTCACAATCATGAATAACCTGTGCTATAGTGTCCATGGTCAGGTCCACCCCTCGATCACGAGCCCATCTGTAGGTTGCATCTCTACCTTGATGGCCTGAGGTGTCATGGGCCCATCGGGCTATAAATAATTCACCCTTATGTTGCCAGTCCAGGTCCACCTGAGCCACTTCAATCTTAGCAGCCTGATCCACCTGCTGGTTGTTTTGATGTTCTTCAGTAGCCCGATTCTTGGGCACATGAGCATCTACATGGCGTACCTTTACAACCAGGTTCTCTACCTGGGCAGCAATATCTTGCCACAATGCAGCAGCCCAAATGGGTTTGCCTCTGCGCTCCCAGTTGCTCTGCTTCCATTGCTGTAACCACCCCCACAGGGCATTTGCTACCATCCATGAATCAGTATAGAGATAGAGAACTGGCCACTTTTCTCGTTCAGCCATATCTAAAGCCAGCTGAATGGCTTTCACTTCTGTAAACTGACTCGATTCACCTTCTCCCTCAGCAGCTTCTGCAACTCGTCGTGTAGGACTCCATACAGCAGCTTTCCATATCCGATGCTTTCCCACAATACGACAGGACCCATCAGTGAACAGGGCATATTTCTTCTCATTTTCTGGTAGCTTATGGATTGGAATCAGGGAGTCTCGGTTGGTGTGATATTGCCGCCGGTGCACAGTTGTGGTAGCGATTGGCACTTGTTCTTCAACCCTCAGCAACCCCACAACAGAAGGGTCCTCTGAGAGACCGGGAAAGGTAGACAACTGTTTAATGTCCTCAGTCTCTAAGGCAGCTATGCCAAAAGCCCACTGGTACCCTTTCGGGTCCTTGAAATATCCTCTCCTGAGGTAATCTATACCAAGGATGCACGGAGCATCCGGGCCAGTCACAATAGGGTGCTTTTGCCACTCATTCCCAGTTAGGCTCACTTCAGACTCCAATACAGTTAACTGCTGGGATCCCCCCGTCACGCCATGAATACAGATGGGCTCTGGCCCTTTATAGCTTGATGGCATTAGAGTACACTGTGCACCGGTGTCTACTAAAGCCTTATACTTCTGTGTGTCTGACGTGCCAGACCATCGAATCCACACAGTCCAATAAACTCGATTGTCCCTTTCCTCCCCCTGGCTGGAGGCAGGGCCCCTCTAGTCCTGGTCAGAATCTTCGTTTCTGTGTCTGGAGGACTGCCCGCTAGAAATAGGAGCAGCAAGTTTCTTAGAGAACCCCTTTATCCCGATTGTTTTCTTTTGCAACTCACGAACCCGTGCCTTAGGGTCGCGGTAGATTTTCCATCCCATTTTCTCATGTCCTCTCCATAGTCACGTAGGTAAAACCACAGGGTGGCGCGGGGTGTGTAGCCACCATATTGTCTTATTGTCTTCCTTGCACAGATGAACGTTTACCCCTGACAGCTGAGACACTGGTTTGTACGGGGCGGGGGGGGGGGGGGGGGGGGGGGGGGAAGATAAATTCTTTTTAAGTTGGTGGAACTCTTCAGAAATTTTCTCCACAGCCGAGACGCAGGCCTGTAGGGAAGAGGAGAGACTTTCTTCGTACTGCCGGAGTTGTTTAGCTACTTCATCCACTGTGGGTTCCTCATGTTCTTTCTAGGCCATTATTGCCAATGAGCTGGCATATGATGATGGTGCACTCCGTACAAACTTCTGCCACATGGGTCTTGTACACCGGACTTCATCTGGATCTGTGGATATTTGTCCGTTGTCTAGGTCCTTATAAATCACCTCCCGTACGGCTAATTCCCTCAGGTACTGGATTCCCTTCTCCATGGTGGTCCACTTGCCTGGTAGACATACAAGTTCTTCCTTGTAGGGATACCTTTCCTTCACAGCTGACAGGAGACGCCTCCAGAGGCTGCGAGATCGTGCTCCATCTCCAATTGCTTTGTCAATGCCTGCATCTCTAGCAAGGGATCCCAGGCGCCTGGCTTCCCTGCCCTCTAATTCCACACAATTGGCTCCGGTGTCCCAGCACCGGAGCAGCCAGGTGACAAGCTGCTCACTTATGCAGCAACCAAAATCTTTTCGCACATCTCGTAGCTCACGCTGGTATAGGTTTCAGGTAATTACTGTTGATTTTTCGACATCCTCATCCTCATCTTCATCCTCCTGCACATTTGATGGCCCAGCCTCGTCTTCTTTATACCTAGACATAGCAGAAGACTGTCTGCGTTCTAAACGACCTGAATCTCTATACCATTTAGTCACCTTGTCTACAGGGGCAACTTGCACTGCTACAGCTCGTTTCTCTGACCCAGCCACAGGGTCTGCCACAGGGGTTGGAATACCAATACCCTCTGCAGGGTCAACTTGCACTGCTACAGCTCGTTTCTCTGACCCAGCCACAGGAGCTGGAGCAGCTGCAGGAACTGGAATGGCTACAGGAGCTGGAACTGGAGTGGCTGCAGGAGCTGGAGCGGCTGCAGGAGCTGGAGCAGCTGCGGGAGCTGGAGTGGCTGCGGGGTCCATTGTAGGGGAGGAGTGGGCGTTGGGCCTGTCACAGGACTTGGAGTGGCCGCAGGGTCTGTCACTAGGTTGATAGTAGCATGAATTGCAGCTCAATAGGCACAAGCCAGACCCCAGCACACTACAGTCATTTGTGTCTCTTTGGAACTGCCGGAGTCATGACACCCTTTTTTCAAGCATTCTACCAGTTTTTTAGGATTTTGCAGTTGTTCAGGGGTGAATTTCCAAAACACTGGAGGTGCCCACTACCCTAGAAGCCTGCTGTTGTGGTTTAACCCGGCCGGCAGCTAAACACCACACAGCCGTTCGCTCACCCTCCCCCCTCCCTCTCTGGGATGGGGGAAGAGAAACGGGAAAGTGAAGCCTGTGGGCTGAGATACAGAAAATTTATTCGGACAGGAATATAATAATAACAATAATAATAATAGTGATAATGATAATAGTATTAATAATAATAATGTGTAAGAAACAAGTGATGCACAATGCAATTGCTCACCACCCGCTGACCGATGCCCAGCCTATCCCCGAGCAGCCGGCGCCCCACCCCGGCCAGCCACCCCTATATGTTGTTTAGCATGACGTCAGATGGTATGGAATACCCCTTTGGCCAGTTTGGGTCAGCTGTCCTGGGTCTGTCCCCTCCCAGCTCCTGCTGCACCCCTAGCCTGCTCGCTGGCAGGACAGAGGGAGAAGCTGAAAAGCCCTTGGCCTGGTGTAAACGCTGCTCTGCAACAATTAAAACATCAGCATGTTATCAGCGCTCTTCTCATCCTAATCCAAAACATAGCACCCTACCAGCTACTATGAGGAAAATTAAGTCTGTCCTAACTGGAACCAGGACATGCACATAGTATGGGAAACAAACAGCAAGAATTGGAGATCTGTGTTCGGTCGCAAGACTATGATCTCATTGAAATATTGCTCCATCTGTGTTAGGAGGGAGATATATGTTCTTCAAGGTGGTGGACCTCTTGGGACAGCTTCTCCATAGCTGAGATGCAGGCCAGTAGAGGGGCAGAGATTTTCTTCATATTGCTGAAGCTGCCTGGACAGAGCATCCACTGTTGGTCCCATCTCATCGTTCCAATCCTGCAATGGCATGTGATGATGGTGTACCCCGTACAAACTTGCGCTACATGGATGGCGTGCACTGGACTTCATCAGGATCTTTAGATGTCTGGTGGTTGTCCAAATCACTTTAAACCACCCCAGCACAGCTAATTCTCTCAGGTGCTGGAGACTTTTCTCCATGGGGGTCCACTTATCTATTGATATACAATATCTTCATGGAAGGGATACCTTTCTTTCATGCCTGACAGGAGTCTCCTCCAGAGACTGAGAAGCTGTGCCTCTCTCCCAATTTCTCTGTCAATGACCCTTTCTCTAGAGAGGGATCCCAGCTGCTTGGCTTCCTTGCCTTCTTATTCCTGGCTGTTGGCCCCAGTGTCCCCCTATGACCTGCTGTGCCGTACCTCCAACAGATATTGGAGTGGTTGAAGTCCACTATGAGGACCAGGGCTTGTGAATGTGAGGCTGCTGCTGTCTGTATATATCAGGCCTCATCTGCTTGGTCTTCTTGACCAGGTGGCCTGTAGCAGACCCTCTGTGGTGGTTTTACCCCACTAAGCAGCCTAACTCCACCACAACCACTCTCTCACTTCCCTTCCTGAAAGGGAAAGGGGGAGAAAATATGATGAAAAGGTCTCAAGGGTTGAGATAAGGACAGGGAGATTACTCAACAATTATCGTCACAGGCAAAATAGACTCAGCGTAGGGAGATTAACATAATTTGTTGCCTATGACTATGTCCTGGTTTCAGCTAGGATGGAGTTAATTTTCCTCCTAGTAGCTGGTAGGGTGTTATGTTTTGGTTTAGGATGAGAAGAGCGCTGATAACATGCTGATGTTTTAATTGTTGCAGAGCAGTGCTTACACCAAGCCAAGGACTTTTCAGCTTCTCGCTCTGTCCTGCCAGCGAGCAGGCTAGGGGTGCAGCAGGAGCTGGGAGGGGACAGACCCAGGGCAGCTGACCCAAACTGGCCAAAGGGGTATTCCATACCATCTGACGTCATGCTAAACAATATATAGGGGTGGCTAACCGGGGTGGGGGCGCCGGCTGCTCGGGGATAGGCTGGGCATCGGTCAGCGAGTGGTGAGCAATTGCATTGTGCATCACTTGTTTCGTACACATTATTATTAGTAGTACTATTATCATTATTATAATTATTATTTTCCTGTCTTAATAAACTGTCTTTATCTCAACTCACAGGCTGCATTTTCCCGTTTCTCTCCCCCATCCCAGAGAGGGAGGGGGAGGGTGAGCAAACGGCTGTGTGGTGCTTAGCTGTTGGCTGGGTTAAGCCACAACACACCGGCAGACTGGAACAGTGAGAAGCTAAAAGCAAACTAAAAACACCTTCCCCCCCCACACACACACACACGTCCTCCCCCTGAGTGGCGCAGGGGTACAGGGCTTGTGGTCAGTCCATCATGCTTCATCTCCACCGCTCCTTCATGGTCACTCAGTTCCCCTGCTCCAACATGGGATCCCTCCCATGGGATACAGTCCTTTCTAAACTGATCCTACGTGGTCTTCCACACACAGCATCTCCTGAAGAACTACTCCAATACGGGTCTGTACCATGGGGTCCATCTGTCAGGAGCAAACTTCTCCAGCATGGGGCCTCCACAGGCGGCAGCTCCAGCCAGGTCACCTGCTCCTGCATGGGCTCCTCTCCACAGGCTACAGGTCCAACCCAGAATCTGCTCCAGCAGGGGCTCTCCATAGGCCACAGCCTCCTTCAGGACAGATCTATCTGCTTCACTGTGGGCTCCTCCACAGGCTGCAGCATGGAGATCTGCTTCACTGTGGTACACCATGGGCTGCAGAGGGACAACCTGCTCCACCATGGTCCTCTCCACAGGCTGCAGGGGAACTTCTGCTGCTGTGCCTGGAGCACTTACTCCCCCTCCTTTTTCACTGACCTTGGTGTCTGCAGGATTGTTTCTCACTCCTCTGTCTCCCAGCTGCTGTTGTGCAGTAGTTTTTCCCTTTCTTAAATATGTTCTCACAGAGGCGCAAACAACATCATTTATTGGCTTGGCTCTGGCCATCTTTTGGATGGAGCCAGCTGGAACTGGCCCCTATCTAACATGGGGCAGCTTCTGGACTCTTCCCACAGAGGCCACCCCTGCAGCCCCCCCGCTACCAAAACCTTGCATTGTAAACCCAATACTTCCCCACTATAATGTCACCTGTCCCTGCCCTCTCTTTAATCCTGACCCATAAGCTATCTGTCAGCTCCTCATCCAACCCCAGGCAGAGCTCTAATCACTCCAGGTGTTCACTGACATAGTGGGCAACACCCTTTCCTCATCTCCTCTACCTGTCCTTCCTAAAGATCCTATAGCCTTCCATTCAAACACTCCAGTCATGGGAGCCATCCCACCACATCTCCGGAATTCCAATGAGGTCATAGCCCTACAGGCGCACATACATCTCTGACCTCTTGTTTATTGCCCATGCTATGTGTATTAGCATACAGACATTTAAGTTGGGCCCCTGATGAAGCTGACTTACTGGCTGGAGTTCCTTTGTGCTGCTCTTCAGGTGCTTTCCTGCTGACGCGTGGCCCTTCTCCAGGCTCTGGACATCTATCACTGACACTGGCATCAAACTGGAAGGAGCAACATGGATTAAGGTTACCCTCCCCCAGCAACTTTAGTAGTTTAAAGCCGTCTCCACCAGCTTGGCAAGCCTATGACCAAAAATGCTCTTCCCCTTCTCTGACAGGTGGACCCCATAAACCCTCATCAGACCAGGTTTCTCAAAGCGAGTCCCATGGTCTAAGTAGTTGAACCCTGGTCTGTGGCACCAGTCCTATAAGCATTTGTTAATTTGCCAGATTCGACCACCCCTTTCCTTTGACCGGGAGGATTGATGGAAAAAACTACCTGTGCTCCTGAGTCCTTTACTGCTGTTGCCAAGGCTCTATAATCCCAGTTGATACTCCTCAGACTGCTCCTGGCTGCATCCCTGATGCCCATGTCAAATGGCAGCAGTGGATAATAGTCTTCAGGTTGTATGAGGCTTGGCAGTTGTCGCGTTAAGGGGTGTAGCCGATTAACCTTTACGGGTCCAGTGGGATTCAGGGTACTGAACTATCATGGTCACGGATTCACCAACAACGCAACACACCCTTACTCTAGTTGCTTTCAATGAGAACTATCACGGCTAGGAACACTGCAATTAAGTGCAATTTATTACAGCAACAGGTACACAGGTTCTTTGGATTGCCGGCAATAATTTACTGTCTGAAAAAGCAAGCTAGCATGCATGAAATACACAGGTACACAGCCTGGCTATTAACGTGTTAAAAGGCACAAAGGCTCTATAGAGATTTCTAAGTTTCCTGTATAACCAAGTCTCATCCAAAGGCGTCCCAGTGACGGGGTCGGGGGGGGGGTGGGGGGAAGAGAGGCTCAGCCCATCGACTGATCCCAGGAGTCAGGAGGCCCTCGGGATGGTATATTCCCTCGTGATGGTATCTCCCCTGACGATGGTATCTTCCCTAACATCCCCTCTCTCTTAGGCCAATTTATATTATTTTCTATCTTTTAGGTGGAGCTTGAGTGACTCTAGTCAAGCATATCTTAGTTATGATTGGTGAAAAGTTTTCCCATCTCTGTTTAAAGGTATAGGCTCCGAGAAATTCAGAGCGCGTGCTCAGTGAGGGGTGGCCGCACCTTGGAGGTGGGTAGCTTTTGGGATGGAGGTGTATTTTGCTATTATAATGATATTATAATGAGCAAAAGTACACTAGAGTACAGCATTTGTCAGAAACATGACAGGTCGTTGGCTCAGGGTAGCAGATGTGCAATTTATCGGTCTCGGTGTGCACAAGAACAGTCGAGTCCCTACCTGGTCACAGAGCCTAGCCACAGTGTCTCCACTCTGCTCTACGCTCCGTACTGTTCCTTAGAGTCAGCACACCAGGTTCTCCCAGTGCAGTAACATCTAAGGTTGGAAGCCTAGGGAATGCTTGGGTAATGCAGCTATGCCCTACCCTGAAAGCCTCTTCAATGCTGTACATTTTCTTTAAAATGTGAATATTAGTTTAATTTTCCTAGTCACTTTAGGCAATTACTCCACAGCAGTCTCTTGGTGACATCCCTGACACGAGCCCATGGTAAGCAGCAGACTTTTCTCAAGAGCAGATCAGGTCAGTAGATAGATGCCTCCATACCTCTCAGAAGGGAGTCTCCTACTACTATCACCCATCATCTTTTCTTACTTTTCTTAGTTGGACTAGTTGTTATGCAGGATGCAGGAAGCAGATCAGGCTGTCTTACTCAACTCCCCCCCCAGTGGTCTTTCCTTTTCAGTCAGCAGAGGATTGAAGCGGTTCTGTAAGGGTTCCTCAGGCTTTAGGGGAAGACTCTTCCTCCTGCTGGTCATTATCACATTAAAAATATTTTGAGTAAATTAAATTTGCTTTCCCTTCACTTTACATTTTTGGAACTTGTATTCGGAACTAACAGAAATGAAACAGCTTAGTATAATTAGTTTGTAGACAGTATTAGATGATCAGCTGCAGTCTCAGATGAATAACCAAGCAAAATTATCAGTTTGGAAGAACAGTAAGCATTCAGGCTCTGATCTTTCATCTTTTAACACCACTGAAAAAGTTGCCTCAGTGGAAGTCTCCCCTGAACACAGCAGACTTTCACAAAGGTAATAGGGTGCAACTCAATGTGTATATATTTTTTAAAAAGTCCTTCAAAATTAACAGTGAAAGTCAGTAATTAGTCTATGAATTATTTTCATTATGACAATTAAAATAGTATCTCATTTAAGAGATGACCCTTCAGATGTTTTCAGCCTTTTCTACCAGATTTTTCGAGGAACAATCGTCCTCTTGAAAATTAAGTCTACAGCTCGGTAAGCACTGAGTATCCAACATCTGTCTAGCACAGAAAAACCATATCAGTATTAACACTGGCTACTTAGTCTGTAAACACTGGGTCAGGGACAAATGGTCTTTTGGATTTAAGTATGTATGTTGCGATACTAGCTGTGTGGCCAGAGATGTTTTTTTGATACTAAAGAGGAAGCAAGAATGGTGGACATGAAGTTACATATATTTACCATAATGGTTAGTATCTTGCGACTGTGATGCTCTGGGAAATACTGGAAAAATGATTTAAGGTGGGGACATATCCTTTACTTTTAACAATGATCTAAGATTATAAAATGGAGCCAGACAATACTAAAGGTTTTTCACAGATTTCAATGGGCCTTGGATTAGATCTGTGTCTTATTTCCAGATTAAGTGTATAGACATAAATTATACCTCAAGCAACACAAAAAAAGTATTCTAAGTTTTATCACATAAAACTTGACCATTTGGCTTAATACAATGTCACTCATCTATTTATTTTCCTCAGGATATAAAGTCATGATTTAACCAGTTTCTTTCCACACTAGGGTAAAATAAAAACACTCCCAGACTTTCTATATTTACACATAATCATCATCTAAAATGTGCTAGCATGGACAAGTCAAGTTGAAATAAGAATTTTATTGGAAAATATATTTTTCCTTCCCACAGCTTCAAATAAACAGCTGAAAAAGGTTAACTCCCTTTTGGAACAATGATACTGGAGTTCATAAAAACATATACATTAAGGGCATATAAAAAACACCTTAGGTCTAAATACTATGTGCAATGCAAGGTCATGAATCACTATCCATCTATTCACATTTTCCTCAATATATTTGTAATTACAATAAAATGTATCAGTATCTGGTAAATGTAGATTACATAAAGTTATCATAAACTAAAGCACTGTCTAGCTAAAACTGCCTTTAGCAATTATGAGCTATGCATAATAATAAAGATAGGGAGCAATGACAGGATCAAGGGACAGATCAAAGAAAAATATCTAGACCCTGTACAAACATCACAAAGTGATACTTAGCATGGACCATGCTAGTTTATCTTTTTTCTCACACTAATGGCCTTTAAAGTTGCAAAACATTATTATTCTGAATTATTATTATTACTATTTTTATTATGCTGATTCTGCATTTACAATATGTAAGAGGGTATAAACCTCTTGCAGGAAGAGGAGGACAGGAGACTGGAAACTTTCTTAAATCAATTGCAGATTCCCTTTAGGTGGTTCCTCATCTTTCTCTTTTCACCTCAAATTTGTTCCCACCTTCGTTTCACCAAAGGTATCTGCTACTGCAGTTGTTCTAAATATCACATGAATTGTGTGTGTGCTGATGTTCTTACAGAGAGGAAGAAGCTTCCAATGCAGGTGGATGGGAACATCCCAGGTGTTTTATTTTTAATCCAGTTTTTCAAATCAAATGCTGGTTGTGCTTTCAAAGCCCTGTGTCAAACAACAACCAGGATTATTATACTTCTACTACTAAATGATCTGTATCATTTGAAATAAACATTTGTGAGAAGTGGGAAGTCTCAGCTTCTGCACCATCCAGAACAATTTATTCCAAGGACACAAAAATTGACAAAGTGTTCTAGTTGAATGTTGAAGAACAGCAGAGGAATAAATCACAAGCAATTCCTTCGAGAAAAAAGGAAAGTAAGTGACACTGCTCAAGGGAAAATATATTTCCTATGTAAATTAAAATCTGTCTTGTCATGTCCTTACAGGTTCTGGCTCCTCATTATCAAAGCACAGCCATTTCTCTTTAAACACAGGCAAAACTAATTACCCAAATGACCAATGTCTTCATATTACATGTGACCCCATAACAGTTTCTTCATTATTATTGTGTTTATCAACACTATACTACTGCATTGTATTATTTAGGATGATAAGGAAGAACGATAATGGTCATAAAACAATGAGCCTTTCTTTTCATTTTTCCTATATATCCACATTGATGGTAGTCCATATTAAACCTACCAACTCTAAATTTCTAAATACATACCCAAACTATTAAAGTCAACTTGTAACTTAAGATTAAGAGAATTTCAACAAGAAATTTAATAAAGCTTTAGCCAGAGAGAAATAAAATTTGAGTATATTCAAAGAACACTAACAACATGAAAGGACTGTAGATTTAAATTTACTTGATGTTTTTAAAATAGGATTACCAAACTCAATGTGTATATATACCTATATAAATCTAAATGTATAGATATTTCAATATATATATCTATTCCTCAATATATCTCTATATTATAACAACATATGACATATCTATATTGTATATACCTATATAGATATCTACATAGTTATATATATCATATTGATCTAGATACGACAGATATGTAGAAACATAGAATGATTAGGGTTGGAAGGGACCTTAAAGATCATCTAATCCCAACCTCCTTGCCATGGGAAGGGACACCTACCACTAGACCAGGTTGCTCAAAGTCCCATCCAACCTGGCCTTGAACACTTCCAGGGATGGGGCATCCACAGCTTCTCTGGGCAACCTGTTCCAGTGCCTCACCACCCTCACAGCTGCAAGGATTAAAGTTGTGTTTTTGCGGTGGAAAATTCCACTAACCTTGCATATTAAAATGTGATTGTGCAGATATAGCAGTCAGGGGTATGTTAAGCAGATAAGGGGACAGTGGAAGGTCCCACTGTACGTACAGGGCATAGTAACAAGCATCGGGTAGGTTGTGAACCTGTAGTACTCAGCCAATGAGGAAACAGGGGAGGAATCAAGCATCGGGTAATAGGGGATATAGGGCTATGATACATTTCTGCTGAAAACGGTTAGGTATTGTGTAATTGTATGGCCCAAGGGGCCAATAAAAGGAACTTGAGTACTTTGGCCAAAATACAGGTCTGATGAAGATTGGGTTTGTCAGGCTTTGAATTTATACGTAAACAATAAGACTCCTTTTTCAGAGGAGTCAAGTTATGTTGCTTGCTGAGTGCAGGGGGTAAGTCAGTTTTTATTGAAAACAGGTCAGGACCTGGAGAAAGAGGAGTCAGAGGGAAGGATGGGTTGATGGAAACCCTTGGATAATTTACCCCCTCCCTATAATCTTAATATTGCACTGCTGGCGGCAGCAGCCACTCCAGGAAAGGAGCCAGGGACTGCAATTAACACTGTCCCTAGAGAAGGAGTGCATTCTAGGCTTTGGTAAGAATTAGAACAAGGTAGAAGAGAGACTGAGAATTTCCCCTTCCCTGATACTAACAGTGCTAACACTCCTATGTATCCTCTTAGGGAGGTCCCAATTGGATCAGTGCAAATAAGTTATGTGAACTCCCTTCCTTACCAGCACGGAAGTTAGGAGTTATAAGAAGGAAATTAAGCCTTTAACTGAGGACCCTATAGGACTAGCAGAATAGTTAGATCAGTTTCTAAGGCCTTATTTATATTCTGGGGGTGGGGGAGGGAAATGTCAATCTTGAGTATGTTCTTCACTGGAGAAGAGGGGGGAATGATTAGGCAGGCAACTATGCAAGAAAAGGAAAGAAACAACTCCCCAGGACAGGGAGTGTGATAAATTAGCGGGTGTTTGTTCATTGTCTTTAAAAGGAATTCAGAGGATCTGCTGAGAAGATAAGGTTTTGCAATTTACGACCTTGTTAAGGGGGAAGACTAAGCAAGTAGATAGTGGGGTGGGGGTGTTGGATAAACATCCTTGGTAAAACAAAGACTCTGTGAAATACTGTTTCCGGCTTCACTACCCTCCCCCTTGAACACGAGCACAATGCATGATCATTGAAAGAAAAACAACGACCCCCAACAACGAACTGCACAGCTTCAGAAGGTCCAACAAGTCCTGACAAGCCGAAACTTGGATGCTATAAAACGGCGACACTGAAAAGGGAAAGTTGCGTGCTGTGGTGGAGCGGAGACTCCCCAGCCGCCCAGCGCTGTTTTGCTTGTGCCTGCTTACTTAATTAATAAAATATTTCTGATAGACCAAGAAATTTGTATGGTCTCACTTATAACACCTCTGAGGGCTGTGCTGCCATTTAGAGGGACCTGGACAGGCTGAAGGGTTGGGCTGTGAGGAACCTCATGAAGTTCAACAAGGGCAAGTGCAGGGTCCTGCACCTAGGGAGGAATAACCCCAAGCACTGGTACAGGCTGGGGGGTGACCTGCTGGAGAGCAGCTCTGCAGAGAGAGACCTGGGAGTCCTGGTGGACAGCAGGCTGAACATGAGCCAGCAGCGTGCCCTTATGGCAAAGAAGGCCAACAATATCCTGGGCTGCATTCAGAAGTGTTGCCAGCAGGTCAAGGGAAGTGATCCTCCCCCTCTACTCAGCCCTGGTGAGGCCGCACCTGGAATATTGTGTCCAGTCCTGGGCTCCCCAGTACAAGAGGGACATAGAACTAATGGAGCGAGTTCAGAGGAGGGCTACTAAGATGATTAGAGGACTGGAGCACCTGTCGTACGAGGACAGGCTGAGAGAACTGGGCCTGTTTAGCCTGGAAAAGAGAAGACTGAGGGGAGACCTCATTAATGTATATAAATATCTGAGGGGAGGGTGTCGAGAGGATGGAGCTGGTTTCTTTTCAGTTGTGCTCAGCGACAGGACGAGAAGCAATGGGCACAAACTGATGAACAGGAGGTTCCGGCTGAATATGAGGGGGCACTTCTTTACTGTGAGGGTGACAGAGCACTGGAACAGATTGCCCAGAGAGGTTGTGAAGTCTCATTCTCTGGATGCTATCCTGCGCAATGTGCTCTAGGTGATCCTGCTCAGCAGGGGAGTTGGACTAGATGGTCTTCAGAGGTCCATTCCAATCTCAACCATTCTGTGATTCTGTGATTCTGTGAAAAGAGGAGTGGCCAACAGGTCAAGGGAGGTGATTGTCCCCCTCTACTCGGCCCTTGTGAGGCCCCACCTGGAGTACTGTGTCCAGGTCTAGAGCCCTCAGCACAAGAAGGATGTTGATCTGTTAGAATGGGTCCAGAGGAGGGCCACGAAGACGATCAGAGGGCTGGAGCACCTCTCCTATGAAGAAAGGCTGAGAGAGCTGGGGCATTTCAGCCTAAAGAAGAGAAGGCTCCGGGATGACCTCATTGCAACTTTTCAGTACTTAAAGGGGGCTTATAAAAAAGATGGAGAGCAACTTTTTGCTCAGTCAGATAATGACAAGGGGGAATGGTTTTAAACTAAAAGAGGGGAGATTAGATTAGAGATTATGAGGAAATTCTTCACTCAGAGGGTGGTGAGGCACTGAAAGAGGTTTCCCAGAGAAGTTGTGGATGCCCCATTCCTGGGGGTTTTCAAGACCAGGTTGGATGAGGCCTTGGCCAACCTCATCTAGTGGGTGGCATCCCTGCCCATGGCAGGGGGGGTGGAACTAGATGATCATTAGAGTCCCTTCCAACCTGAGACATTCTATGATATGATTCTATGTTTGCTGTGGTGTGGATTGCATTGCTGTATAATGAGCCCTTTGTTAGATGCAAGTTGCACATGCCTACATTAGAAGTTGGATCAAATGTTTCATCATTTTAGATTTTCATCTCACTTTGTATTGAGAAGATTGCAATATAGATGTAAAAATTGCCTTTGTTTACAAAAAAACACCCACCTATTTATCTAACAGAGAGGGACATATTGCCTCCTTTGACATCAGTATGTAGTAGTTGCACTGCAAGAGAATTCCTAGTGAGGCTTTTTTTTTGTATACACCAGCCATATTTTCTTAGATCTATCTGTTAACCTGGCTTTGCTCCACTGAAATCAGTGAACTAATTCCGTATTTTCACTGATTCAGAGGAGATCAGAATCTTCTTGCTGTGAAATTAGCCTTCAGATTGCCTGTTCAAGCAAGCCCCACATCATTAAGTAGTTTTTTTATACAGAACAAACTAAACTGCACAGAGAGGGAGGTGTATTTCTAGTTAAGGCTCCAGTACTTGTTTAAGGCCTCTTTGTGCTACTGTTTAGGAGATGTAAGGACTAAACAGCTGTACTAAGCTTGAAACACTGAATGACTCCAACTGGGAGACTCAGGAGACCAAGGGCTGGTAGGGTTGTCTTTGTCATCCCTTTTCACATTCAGTGTGGGGCATGGAGGGAGTGATACCCTGGTAGGACAGAAATCTCTCCATGCCATAACCATACAGAGAATGTAGAGCCGCCCTGCAAGAGGTGCTCGTAGCATCTGGACTACAAAATCCTCTCCAGAGAGTGTAATTCTATTCTGCTGCGTAACTTAAATCTGCAATATAAATGCAAAGGGAACAGTTTAGTGAAATGGGTCTTTACATAAGTATATTTGTGGGTATGGTTCAGTTTTAGTAAAGCATTGATATAATCACCAATAAGAAACAAAAATTGGCATTTGGTAACCCCATAATTCCAGAGATGTTATAATCAGAAAAAGAGAGGTTATTTGGAGAGCTGATATCTTAGTTCCTCCCCTCAATAATAATGCTGAAGCTTTATTAGTTAATCAAAAAGCCATGCTACAGGGTATGGTTATTATAAGATAATCACACCCTGGAGCATTTTAAGGCATAAGCCTTATGCCTCTAAATAGATTGGGGTGAGATTATCTTTTGATAACCACACCATTGGGGAATTCGTTCATTTCTACTATGAGAAAATTTTATGGTTGGGTGCTGTGGTTTAACCCGTCTGGCAGCTAAACACTACACAGCCGTTTGCTCACCCTCCCCCCTCCCTCTCTGGGATGGGGGAGAGAAACGGGAAAGTGAAGCCGGTGAGTTGAGATAAAGACAGTTTATTAAGACAGGAATATAATAATAACAATAATAATAATAATAGTGATAATGATAATAGTATTAATAATAATAATGTGTAAGAAACAAGTGATGCACAATGCAATTGCTCACCGCCCGCTGACCGATGCCCAGCCTATCCCCGAGCAGCCGGCCCCCCACCCCGGCCAGCCACCCCTATATATTGTTTAGCATGACGTCAGATGGTATGGAATATCCCTTTGGCCAGTTTGGGTCAGCTGTCCTGGGTCTGTCCCCTCCCAGCTCCTGCTGCACCCCCAGCCTGCTCGCTGGCAGGACAGAGCGAGAAGCCGAAAAGTCCTTGGCCTGGTGTAAACACTGCTCTGCAACAATTAAAACATCAGCATGTTATCAGCGCTCTTCTCATCCTAATCCAAAACATAGCACCCTACCAGCTACTAGGAGGGAAAATTAACTCTGTCCTAACTGGAACCAGGACAGATATCCACCCCTTATTCCATACCATTTATGTCATGCTCAGGTTACACTCTGTCCAATACATTCTAATTAATCACCATTTTCATCTATGATATATAGCAATCATGGTAGTGATGACATACAGTATTATATAATAATTAACATACTACAATTCAACTCATGGGCTATTCTCACCCAGTATCAAATCCCCTTGAGGTACACACCGGACCTCCCCATTCTTTTGCATTACCCACCAAGTGCATCCAGGTCCCTGAGCAAAAGCAATCCCACGAATGGGTTTGCCTTTTCCTGAGGCAGGAGTAGCCCAGACTGTTTTACCCAGCATGTTTCTTACGTGCACTACAGGAACTTTATCCCCTTCTACAGTGCGTAACAGGTTTGATTGGGCAGGTCCAGCTCGGTTGGCAGATCCCCTGGTATTGACTAACCAGGTGGCCTTTACCAAATGTGTATCCCAATTTTTGAATGTCCCAGCACCCATTGCTTTCAGTGTAGTCTTCAACAGTCCATTGTATCGTTCAACTTTTCCAGAGGCTGGTGCATGATAGGGGATGTGATACACCCACTCAATACCATGTTCTTTGGCCCAAGTGTCTATAAGGTTGTTTCGGAAATGAGTCCCGTTGTCTGACTCAATTCTCTCTGGGGTGCCATGTCGCCATAGGACTTGCTTTTCAAGGCCCAGGATAGTGTTCCGGGCGGTGGCATGGGGCACAGGATATGTTTCCAGCCATCCGGTGGTTGCTTCCACCATTGTAAGTACGTGGCGCTTGCCGTTGCGGGTTTGAGGGAGTGTGATGTAATCAATCTGCCAGGCCTCTCCATATTTATATTTCAGCCATCGTCCTCCATACCAAAGAGGTTTCAACCGTTTGGCTTGCTTGATTGGAGCACATGTTTCACAGTCATGAATAACCTGTGCTATAGTGTCCATGGTCAGGTCCACCCCTCGATCACGAGCCCATCTGTATGTTGCATCTCTACCTTGATGGCCTGAGGTGTCATGGGCCCATCGGGCTATAAATAATTCACCTTTATGTTGCCAGTCCAGGTCCACCTGAGCCACTTCAATCTTAGCAGCCTGATCCACCTGCTGGTTGTTTTGATGTTCTTCAGTAGCCCGATTCTTGGGCACATGAGCATCTACATGGCGTACCTTTACAACCAGGTTCTCTACCCGGGCAGCAATATCTTGCCACAATGCCGCAGCCCAGATGGGCTTGCCCCTGCGCTGCCAGTTGTTCTGCTTCCATGGCTGTAACCACCCCCACAGGGCATTTGCTACCATCCATGAATCAGTATAGAGATAGAGAACTGGCCACTTTTCTCGTTCAGCAATATCTAAAGCCAGCTGAATGGCTTTTACTTCTGCAAACTGACTCGATTCACCTTCTCCCTCAGCAGCTTCTGCAACTCGTCGTGTAGGACTCCATACAGCAGCTTTCCATCTCCGATGCTTTCCCACAATACGACAGGACCCGTCAGTGAACAAGGCATATTTCTTCTCATTTTCCGGTAGCTTGTTGTACAGTGGGGCTTCTTCAGCACGAACCACCTCCTCCTCTGATGATATCCCAAGGTATTTGCCTTCTGGCCAGTCCATAATCACCTCCAAGATTCCTGGGCGACTGGGGTTTCCTATTCGAGCCCGCTGAGTAATCAGTGCAACCCACTTGCTCCATGTAGCATCAGTTGCATGATGTGTAGAGGGGACCCTTCCTTTGAACATCCAGCCTAGTACCGGCAGTCGGGGTGCCAGGAGGAGCTGCGCTTCAGTACCGACCACTTCCGAAGCAGATCGAACTCCTTCATATGCTGCCAATATCTCCTTTTCAGTTGGAGTATAGCGGGCTTCAGATCCTCTGTATCCCCGACTCCAAAACCCCAGGGGTCGACCTCGAGTTTCCCCAGGTTCTTTCTGCCAGAGGCTCCAGGTGGGACCATTCTCCCCGGCTGCGGTGTAGAGCACATTCTTTACATCTGGTCCTGTTCGGACTGGCCCGAGGGCTACTGCATGAACTATTTCCTGCTTAATTTGTTCAAAGGCTTGTCGTTGCTCAGGGCCCCATTCAAAAGCATTCTTCTTACGGGTTACTTGGTAGAGCGGGTTTACAATCAGACTGTAATTTGGAATATGCATTCTCCAAAACCCCACGACTCCTAGGAAAGTTTGTGTTTCTTTTTTGCTAGTTGGTGGAGACATAGCTGTTATTTTGTTGATCACATCCATTGGGATTTGACGACGTCCATCTTGCCATTTTATTCCTAAAAACTGGATCTCTCGTGCAGCTCCTTTAACTTTATTCTGTTTTATGGCAAAACCGGCCTTCAGAAGGATTTGGACTATTTTCTTCCCTTTCTCGAAAACTTCTTCTGCAGTGTCACCCCACACAATGATGTCATCGATGTACTGCAGGTGTTCAGGAGCTTCCCCCTGCTCCAGCGCAGACTGGATCAGTCCATGGCAAATGGTAGGGCTGTGTTTCCACCCCTGGGGCAGCCGATTCCAAGTATATTGGACTCCCCTCCAAGTGAAAGCAAACTGTGGCCTGCACTGTGCTGCTAGAGGGATGGAGAAAAATGCATTAGCGATATCAATTGTGGCATACCACTTGGCTGCCTTTGATTCCAGTTCATACTGGAGTTCTAGCATGTCCGGCACTGCAGCACTCAGTGGTGGCGTGACTTCGTTCAGGCCACGATAGTCCACTGTTAGTCTCCACTCACCATTAGACTTTCGCACTGGCCATATGGGACTATTAAAAGGTGAATGAGTCTTGCTGATCACTCCTTGGCTCTCCAGTTGACGAATTAGCTTATGGATGGGACTCAGGGAGTCTCGGTTGGTGCGATATTGCCGCCGGTGCAGAGTTGTGGTAGCGATCGGCACTTGCTGTTCTTCAACCCTCAGTAACCCCACAACAGAAGGGTCCTCTGAGAGACCAGGCAAGGTAGACAACTGTTTAATGTCCTCTGTCTCCAAAGCAGCTATGCCAAAAGCCCAGCGGAACCCTTTTGGGTCCTTGAAATATCCTCTTCCAAGATAGTCTATGCCAAGGATGCACGGAGCATCTGGGCCAGTCACAATACGGTGCTTTTGCCACTCATTACCGGTTAGACTTACTTCAGCCTCCAATACAGTTAACTGCTGGGATCCCCCCATCACACCATAAATACAGATGGGCTCTGGCCCTTTATAGCTTGATGGCATTAGAGTACACTGTGCACCGGTGTCTACCAAAGCCTTATACTCCTGTGCGTCTGACGTGCCAGGCCATCGAATCCACACAGTCCAATAAACTCGATTGTCCCTTTCCTCCCCCTGGCTGGAGGCAGGGCCCCTCTAGTCCTGGTCAGAATCTTCGTTTCTGTGTTTAAAGGACTGCCTGCTGGAAGTTGGAGCAGCAAACGTTTCAGAGAACCCCTTTTTCCCAATTGTTTTCCTTTGCAATTCACGTACCCGTGCCTCTAGGGTCGCAGTAGATTTTCCATCCCATTTTCTCATGTCCTCTCCATGGTCACGTAGGTAAAACCACAGGGTGGCGCGGTGTGTGTGCCCACCATATTGTCTTCCTTGCATAGATGAACGTTTACCCCTGATAGCTGAGACACTGGTTTGTACAGGTGGGGAGGAAAATAATCTCTCTTCAAGTTGGTGGATCTTTTCAGAAAGTTTCTCCAAAATATTCTCTTTTAGCTGGTGGACACTGGTTCGTTCAGGTGGAGGGGAAGATAAATTCTCTTTAAGTTGGTGGACCTCTTCAGAGAGTTTCTCCACAGCTGAGACACAGGCCTGTAGGGAAGAGGAGAGATTTCCTTTGTACTGCCGGAGTTGTTTAGCCACTTCATTCACTGTGGGATTCTCCTCCGCTTTCCAGGCTAGTATTGCCAATGAGTTGGCATATGATGATGGGGCACTCTGTACAAACTTCCGCCACATGGGTCGTGTACACTGGACTGCATCTGGATCTGCGGATGTTTGTGCGTCGTCTAGGTCCTTATAAATTACTTCCCGTACGGCCAATTCCCTCAGGTACTGAATTCCCTTCTCCATGGTGGTCCATTTGCTTGGTAGACATACAAGTTCTTCCTTGAAGGGATACCTTTCCTGCACAGCTGACAGGAGACGTCTCCAGAGGCTGCGAGATCGTGCTCCATCTCCAATTGCTTTGTCAATGCATGCGTCCCTAGCAAGGGATCCCAGCCGCCTGGCTTCCTTGCCCTCTAATTCCACATAATTGGCTCCCGTGTCCCAGCACCGGAGCAGCCAGGTGACAAGCTGCTCGCCTATACAGCGACCAAATGCATGACGTCAGATGGTATGGAATACCCCTTTGGCCAGTTTGGGTCAGCTGTCCTGGGTCTGTCCCCTCCCAGCTCCTGCTGCACCCCCAGCCTGCTCGCTGGCAGGACAGAGCGAGAAGCCGAAAAGTCCTTGGCCTGGTGTAAACACTGCTCTGCAACAATTAAAACATCAGCATGTTATCAGCGCTCTTCTCATCCTAATCCAAAACATAGCACCCTACCAGCTACTATGAGGGAAAATTAACTCTGTCCTAACTGGAACCAGGACAAATAATAACAATAATAATAATAATAGTGATAATGATAATAGTATTAATAATAATAATGTGTAAGAAAACAAGTGATGCACAATGCAATTGCTCACCACCCGCTGACCGATGCCCAGCCTATCCCCGAGCAGCCGGCCCCCCACCCCCGCTAGCCACCCCTATATATTGTTTAGCATGACGTCAGATGGTATGGAATACCCCTTTGGCCAGTTTGGGTCAGCTGTCCTGGGTCTGTCCCCTCCCAGCTCCTGCTGCACCCCTAGCCTGCTCGCTGGCAGGACAGAGCGAGAAGCCGAAAAGTCCCTGGCCTGGTGTAAACACTGCTCTGCAACAATTAAAACATCAGCATGTTATCAGCGCTCTTCTCATCCTAATCCAAAACATAGCACCCTACCAGCTACTATGAGGAAAAATTAACTCTGTCCTAACTGGAACCAGGACAATTAACAAAGACTTTTAAGGTTAAAACTGTTATCTATTGTAAACCATTAACTTCTCCTCAGAAGAATTCTTAATGAGTTAATGAGTAAAAGGGATTGAATTACACAGAATTGGAGTGTTTCCAGGGAACACTCTGTGGAAGTGGGAGAAAGGGGGGCATTTAATCCCCACCAGAAGAATCCTTATTAGTTTGTGATTTTTATTGTTTTTCTTAATTATTATTTCTTAATTATTATAGGGGTGTATATATATATATAGAAATGATGTATTTTAGGTTTATCTTAGTAATACCTGTTCTCAATGGATTAGTGATAGGATGGAGGGAAAAATCAGCATTTCCAGTTAATCCAGAACATCTCTCGAGTTCTATCTCGCAATAATTGTTGGATTTGCACCCAGATGCCTAGGAAGACTGAAAAGGCCTTGCCCCTGTTTGCTATTTCCAGCAGCAACTGTGTCTGGATTCTCTAGATTTCTAAAAATGACAGATCATACACAGTCCTGGGAAGGAATAGATTTTGAAGTTGAGCTCCCTACACATACTCCTGGCTACAACATACTGTGTTATCAATGGTGCCTTTTAAACAACATTGATAGAAACTCAGGGGGCAATATTACTGACCCGGGATGTGGAAATATCCATGAAATAGGGAATAATCCATACTGTACCTATTATGGTAGCCACGGGAATGCTAATACACATAATGCACACCAGATACAACATGAGAATCCTGTAACTGGATGGCCTGTCTGAAATGGCAAGGGGTGTTACTGGCTATGTGGTAATAAAGCCAGGAAGGTGTTGCCCCTAGAATGGAAGGGAGCTTGCATCCTGGAGGCAATAATTCCAAATGTAACTATTATTGAAGACCCACAAAGCCAAAGCCCCCTTGAGACCACACGCAGAATTAAGCAGACTTCGGATAATCCTCTAGTAAAATTCTCTAGCATTTCACAGCTTTGCAAGGTGGTTTTTACCTTGGTTAAGGGTGAGTGAATTAGAAAACGCTATTGTAAATATCTCAGCTATAATTGAAAAACTAGAAAATAAGTTAGGTAAGTTTGCAAAAATAGTACTCTAGAATCAAATAATATTAGATTTATTAATAACCTCATTAGGAGGAGCATGCACTGTAATTAATACTAATTGCTGTATGTACGTAGACCAAAGGGGGCGAATTGAGACTGATCTCAAAAATATTGGGATAAAAATAAAATCCTACATAAGATTTCTGAAGAAGACACTTCCTGGGGAGTTAGAGACATTTGGGAGAAACTAACTTTGTGGTTACCTGAATAGAATTGGCTCAAACAACTATTTGTTGGTATTGTAATAATAATGGCATTGTATATCTGTCATCCCCCATGACATCCGAAGAAGTATATTGCACCTTAATGTTGGAAAAACTCAAGACTGCGGTATGTGAAGAGGTGCAAAAACAACAATAGGAGTAAGAAAAGAGGGGGGAATTGTGAGAAACTAAGTTGTGTTTTTGCAGTAGAGAATTACTTTTCTGTATTCAGAGGTAGCTGTGTAGTCATAACAAGGAGAAATGCTAAGTAGATAAGTGGACAGTAGAAGGCCTCAGTGTTCCAAAATAAGGTGGAAGCTTGAGAAAACCAGGATGAGCAGTGTGGGAACAGTAAAACAAAGATCACAAGTTCTCAAAACATAAGAAAGGAGAAATTAAAGGGTTGAAAAAAAAAAAGAAAAATAGAGGAGCGTCGAGTAGCTTGTGAACCTCTAGTACTCAGCGAATGAGGAAACAGGGGAGGTGATCAGGCGTCGGGTAATAGGGAATAAAAGGTTATGATTTGATTACTATAATGGGCTCCTAATTGGCAGGACGCCCACCATTGCAATCACGAATAAAATACCTTCACAGAAGATCCTCTCTGAAGAAAATTATTTGAGATTTTTCTCACGTGCTGGGCACCCCAGGCCTGCACGCAGTATTCCAGGTAGGGTCTCACAAGAGCAGAGTAGAGGGGGACAATCACTTCCCTCTCCGTGCTGGCCACCCCTTTTTTTGATGCAGCCCAGGACATAGTTGGCCCTCCGGGCTGCAAGCGCGCACTGCTGGCTCATGTCCAGCTTCTCGTCCAGCAGGACCCCCCCCCAAGTCCTTCTCTGCAGGGCTGCTCTCAAGTTCTTCTTCGCCCAGTCTATAGAAATAGCTGGGATTGCCCCAGCCCAAGTGCAACACCTTGCACTTGGCCTTGTTGAACCTCATTAGGTTCTCATGGGCCCACTTCTCCAGCCTGTCCAGGTCCGTCTGGATGACATCCCTTCCCTCTATTGTATCGACTGCACCGCTCAGCTTGGTGTCATCTGCAAACTTGCTGAGGGTGCACTCGATTCCGTCATCTATGTCATTGATAAAGATGTTGAAGAGCACCGGTCCCAAGACCGACCCCTGAGGGACACCACTTGTAACTGGCCTCCACCCAGACACAGAACTGTTGACCACAACCCTTTGGCTGCGACCAGCCAACCAATTCTTTACCCACCTAACAGTCCATCCTTTAAATCTATACCTCTCCAATTTAGAGAGAAGAATGTGGTGAGGGACCATATCAAAGGCTTTGCTCAAGTCCAGGTAGATGACATCCATCACCCTTCCTTTGTCCACCGATGCCGTCACTCCATCATAGGAGGCCACCAGATTGGTTAGGCAAGATCTGCCTTTGGTGAAGCCATTCTGGCTGTCTCGGATCGCCTCTTTATCTCGTGCATGCCTTAACATGTCTTCCAGGAGGATCTGCTCCATGATCTTCCCAGGCACAGAGGTGAGGCTCACCGGCCTGTAGTTCCCCGGGTCTTCCTTTCTCCCTTTCTTAAAAATGGGAGTAATGTTTCCCTTTTTCCAGTCACCGGGGACTTCACCCAACAGCCATGATTTTTCAGATAGGATGGAGAGTGGCTCGGCAGCCACATCAGCCATCTCTCTCAGCAATTTCTAGTAGATACTGGGGCAGCTGGGTCATCGCTGGCCCATAAAATATCAAGTCTTAAATTAACTAATGCAACCCTAGAGGTGATGGGGTTAGAAGGGACTAGGATAACAGTGCCACTTTTTGGAGACTCTAAACTGAGACTAGGGGATAAAATGATCACTGGGCAATTATTGTATGTACCCGAGGCAGGGACTAATTTGTTGGGAAGGGATTTGATGATGAAATTGGGCATTCGAAAAGTAAGTTGTCAGACTGGAATAATGGTGTCAATGAAGTTATTAACAGAGGTTGATGAAAAAGAGAGAAACCCTGTGGTGTGGGTCACGGAAGGAAATAGGTTTAATATCAGTCCCCTGAAGACAGGTATGCGGGAAGGATATGAGGCAATAAAGCAGAAGCAATACCCTATCTCAATTGAAGGATGAATTGGTCTTAAACCACTAATAAAAGGGCTGATTAAAGATAGGTTATTGGAGCCTTTAGCACTCCTATCCCGCCAGTAAGGAAAGCTGACGGTTCTTACTGATTGATACAGGATCTAAGAAAGATCAATGAGGTGCAGAAGCGGCACCCTGTGGCTCCAAATCCACATACTCCGATGAGCAAGATCCCACATGAGCATAAGTGGTTTAGTATGATGGCTTTAAAAGATGCCTTTTGGACCTGTCCATTGGACCCTGCAAGCAGAAGCATATTTGCCTTCGAGTGGGAGGACCCTGTAACAGGGCTGAAGCAACAATATATATGGACAGTTTTACCTCAGGGGTTTACAGAATCACCCAATTTATTTGGGCAAGTTCTAGAGCAGATTTTAGAGCAATTCCGACCTCCGGAGGGGGCGTTACTGTTACAATATGTGGACGATCTTCTATTGTCAGGACAGGAGAAAGCAGTTGTGAAGGAAGCCACTAACAAGCTGTTAAACTTTCTGGGAAAACAGAGCTTGAGAGTATCAAAAAATAAATTGCAGTATGTGGAAAGAGTAGTCAAGTATTTAGGGCATCTAGTGTCTGAGGGAAAATGAAGAATAACTCCAGAGAGGATTCAGGGAATTGTTGAGCTACCCCTACCCAAAACTAAGGAAGAACTAGGAAAGTTTTGGGGGTTAATGGGATGTTGTCAATTATGGATAGAAGCATATGCTCAAAAGACAAAAGTGTTGTATCTTAAGTTATTAGAGGAGGTGCCTAATATACTTGAATGGACATAAGAAGAGAAGGGGTTAACAGAAGAACTTAAGCAGAGCTTAATCACAGCACCTATCTTAGCTCTTCCCCCATTAAATAAGCCTTTCTATCTCCTCGCTACTGTGGATCGGGGAGCAGCATTGGGAGTATTGACCCAGGAGTGGGGGGATAAACAGCAACCAGTGGCTTATTTGTCTAAACTGCTGGACCCAGTTTCCAGAGGATGACCTGAATATGTTCAAGCCGTAGCAGCAACTGATATTCTGGTGGAAGAAAGCAGGAAATTAACCTTTGGGGGTCATCTGATTACTCTGTGGAGTTACTACTCCACACCAGGTTAAGACGATCTTGATTCAGAGAGCTGGGTGCTGGCTGACTGATTCTAGGATTTTGAAATATGAGGCAATACTGACTGAGAAGGATGATTCAGTGTTAACCACAAAATCATGCTTGAATCCAGCTGCCTTCCAATGGAGAGGAGAAAGGGCTGGAGAGGATATAGAACATAACTGCCTGGATTTAATTGAGTATCAGACTCACGTGAGACACAATTTACAAGATGTTCCCCTTGAGGAAGGAGATCTGTTTATAGATTGATCCTCAAGGGTAGCACAGGGAAAGAGGTATAATGGATATGCTATAGTTGATGGATTTAATGAAGAAGTAAAAGAGATGGGCCAGTTGCCCAGTAACTGGTTAGCCCAAACATGTAAATTATATGCCTTGAATCAGGCACTCCTTGAGTTGAAGAGGGAACCATCTATACTGATTCTAGATAACCATATGGGGTGGTTCATACGTTCGGTAAAATCTGGGAGGAGCGTGGGTTGATCAGTAGTAAGGGGAAGGAACTGGTCCACGAAGAGCTTTTAAAGCAAGTCCTAGATAATTTATTATTACCTACTGGAATTGCAATAGTGCATGTAAAAGGGCACCAGAAAGGGAATTCAGTCACTGCCTGAGGGAACCATGCAACAGATAAAAAAGCCCGGTAGGTGGCCTTGCAATCAGAAATCACTATAAATTATCTTATACCTGAAGTACCCTCCCTACAGGAAAAGCAGATATTTATTAAAAAAGAGAAAGAGGCTTTTAAGGAATTAGGAGTCATGGAGTCCGAAGGAAAATGGATACTCCCTGATGGGAGAGAAATGATGAATAAAGCGCTAATGAGGCAAATATTAACTGTTTTACATCAAAGGAGTCATTGGGGAGTTCAAGCAATGTGTGACGCTGTGCTATGGAAATATGTATCTGTAGGACTATATACTCTGGCTAAACAAATATGCAGGGGTTGTGTAGTATGCCAAAAGGTAAATAGGAAAATCAGCCACAGCCAGCCTAAATGGGGGCGAGAACCAGGAATTTGACCCTTCCAAAGTATACAGGTAGGTTTTACAGAACGGCAACAAGAAAAGATGTGGGGGTTTCACGATATGAAATATTATTTGGATTGTCATACCTGGGCAAAGGGAATGAATTACCTCAATTCGAGAGAAAAGATACTTTTCTTAAAATCTGTATACTTGGGCTGTCGGCCTCTTTGTCATCTCTCAGGACCCATGGTTTGTTAGCTCAGATCCCACCCTTGGAAGTCCCAATCCATCCATTCTGAGCAGGTGTACTGGGTCTGGCTGGGATGGAGTTAACTTTCCCTGCACTTGTAGCTAGAACAGCACTGGTATCACACCAGTGTTGTGTCTACTGCTGAGCAATACTGGCACAGCATCAGGACTCCCTTTAACCCCCCCCAGAGCCAGCAGGCTGGGGGTGGGCAAAAGGTGAGGAAGGAACATCACCAGGGCAGCTGACCTAAACCAACCAAAGGGATATTCCATACCATATGATGTCACACTCAGCAATAAAAGGTGGAAAAAAGAAGAAGAGGGGAAGGGTGGGCCCTTGTGAAAACGTCTGTCCTCCTGAACAATGGCTATGTGCGTTGAGGCCCTGCTTCAAGGACGTGGTCAAACATCACTTGTTTGTGGGAAGTAGAGAGTAATCTCTTTCCTCTGCACTTCCACACAGCCTTTGATTGTTTTTTGTTTTGTTTTGTTTTGTTTTTTTTGTTTGTTTTCCCTTTTCCCCTTTCCCTTTTCCCTTTAGTTAAATTATTTAATTAATAATCATTTCCCCTTAATAATTATTTGTCCTTTAATTAAATTATCCTTATCTCAACCCGTGAGTTGATCTTTCCTTTTCTTCTTCCCCTCCTCTTCTAAGGAGGGGGAAGGAGAGAGCGGTTGTGGTGGAGTTCAGCTGCCTAGCAAGGTAAACCACAGGGTTTTGGCAGGACACTGGGTTCTAATACGAACATGGAGGGAATCGAAGCTACAACCTGAGTGGGACGGACCGTTCTAAGTACTCCTGACTACTGAGATGGCAGTCAGAATGGCTGAGAAAGGGTGGACACGTTACACCCGGGTGAAGGCATCAGTTGACCCTGAGACCTGAGAAACTATTTCTACAGAAACTTTAAAAGTTAAAACAAAAATAATAAAAATGAGAACTGAGAAGGAGGTAAGAATCATAATTGTAAACTACTCCTTAGGAGAAATTTTTAATGACTATCATGTGTAATTGAATAAAAGGGTTGGATTGTACAGAATTAGAGTGTCCCCAGGAGATTCTGGTTTTTATATTAGTATTGATGGGGAATTGGAAACCCAAAATCTTAAGACAAGCTGGGAGAAGGGGGGGGTACTCAATCTCCACCAGAAGTGTGGTGCCTAATGAGAGAAAAATCTTAAAGTATAGAGAGTGGGCACCGAGGTTGGTAAAGGAAAATCCTAATTTTAGGACTAGACATTAATATATGAAGAATTCACCCCCCCCCCAAGAATCTTTACTGGTTTGTAGCTTTTATGTTTTTGAATTATTATAAAGATATAATAATGCATTCCAAGCTTATTTTAGTAATACCTGTCCTTTATGGATTAGTGATAGGATGGAGAGAAAATCAGCATCTCCAGTCGAGAACATTTCTCAAGTCCTGTCTCAAAATAATTGATGGATTTGCACCCAGACACCTCCGAGTACCCGAAAAGGCCTTGTCTCTGATTGCTATTCCATTACCAGCAGCAACTGTTTCTGGATTATCTAGATTTTTAAAGGTGACGGATTATGCTCAGTCCTGGAAGGGAAGAGATTTTGAAGTTGAGCTCCCTACATGTGATCTTGGTTACAATATAACTTGTTATCAAAGGTGTCTTTTAAACAGCCTTGATGAAAATTCAGGGGGCAATAATCAGGGCTTCTGCACCAAGCTCAATTGACGAGGCAGAATCTCAGCAAAAAAACTCCTATCCCTGGGGAGGGCAGTGAGTCACCCTGCTCGGCGGGTATTAGCAATACAGTGCCTCTCTGGTGAATACTCTGACTCCACCACTACCATTCCCGTTGGACCCCCAAAAATATTGGTAAACTTTCTCATTGACACCAGGGCCCAAATGTTGGTAATTACACATGAGACAGCACAAACCCTGAGCATAACACCTGGTCAACGCAGGGTTAAATTCACAGGAATCGATGGTGTAGAAAAGGAATGCCCCACTGCAAAAATTTCACTCTGGCTGCCAGAGGAACGAAAATTAACCGGGGCAGAAGTAGTAGTCGGTACTGCATATACTAATATTTTAGGATTTGACATACTGCATGGGCAAATGTGGAAACTCCCAGATGGAACTGGGTGGAGTTTCGCAACACATCAAAGGGAATCAGGCACAGTGAAATTAAGTCTGTTACAGAAAATCTATACCCTTACCCCCCTCTAAAATCATTAATGTTCAGCAATATCCGTTGACAGCAGCAGCACTTATGGGGATTGACGGGGTGGTAACAGAATTGGAAGAAAGAGGCATTATTAAAAGGACTCATTCACCTTGCAATTCACCAGTGTGGCCGGTAAAGAAACCAACCAGGCAATGGCATTTTACAGTAGATTACAGACAGTTAAATACTAATACCTCGCCTTTGACTGCCGCAGTTCCAAACATGGCAGAAATAATGACATTGATACAAGGCACTGCCCATCCTTGGATGGCTGCCAGAGATATTAAAGATATGTTTTTTGTGATTCTTCTCCTTGAACAGGATAAAGCACAGTTTGCTTTCATGTGGAAAGGGATCCAATATACTTTTAATAGGCTTCTTCAAGGATATAAACACTCCCCCACAATTGCTCACAATGCCTTGGCTAAAATCTTAGCAGAGATTCCTATTTCACCTGATAGTACAATATATCAGTACATCGATGACATCCTGATAGGGGGAAAAAGTCAGGAAAGTATAAGAGACACAGAGGAAAGCATTCGGAGGATACTACTTGATTTAGGATTAGAAATCCCAGATTCAAAGTGTCAGGGACCCGCACAGGAAGTTAAATTCCTGGGGGTCTGGTGGGTTAATGGAGCTGCTTCTATTCCTCAGGACACCCTGGAAAAAATAGAACATAGACAAAGATCTTATAGCGTAAAGAAATTACAAAAAGTTTGGGGAGCTTTAAGTTACTGGCACAAACACATTCCAGGTTTTGCTATTATTGCGTGCCCTTGTCCTGGTTCCAGTTAGGACAGAGTTAAGTAGCTAATAGTAGCTGGTAGGGTGCTATGTTTTGGATTAGGATGAGAAGAGCGCTGATAACATGCTGATGTTTTAATTGTTGCAGAGCAGTGTTTACACCAGGCCAAGGACTTTTCGGCTTCTTGCTCTGTCCTGCCAGCGAGCAGGCTGGGGGTGCAGCAGGAGCTGGGAGGGGACAGACCCAGGACAGCTGACCCAAACTGGCCAAAGGGGTATTCCATACCATCTGACGTCATGCTAAACAATATATAGGGGTGGCTGGCCGCGGTGGGGGGGCCGGCTGCTCGGGAATAGGCTGGGCATCGGTCAGCGGGTGGTGAGCAATTGCATTGTGCATCACTTGTTTTCTTACACATTATTATTGTTAATACTATTACCATTATCACTATTATTATTATTATTGTTATTATTATTTTCCTGTCTTAATAAACTGTCTTTATCTCAACTCACAGGCTTCACTTTCCCGTTTCTCTCCCCCATCCCAGAGAGGGAGGGGGGAGGGTGAGCGAACGGCTGTGTGGTGTTTTAGCTGCCAGCCGGGTTAAACCACAACAGTCCTTTTGGCGCCCAACATGGGGCCCGAAGGGTTGAGATATCGACAAATCTGACCAGAGTGTGTTAAACAAAAATTGGTATAAGTATTGGACCTGCTTAATAGTTGCTAGTCACGATGTTGATTGCCTTAATCTCCAGTCTGCTGTACCTGTATTCCAAATTGAGTTTTATGGTGCGTTACTTTCTGTATGTGCTCCCTGTTGCACTGTTTATCCTTTCCGGGCCCTGGTTTAAGATTGTTATGGTACTGTGCGGTGTAGCAATGGCTTATGAAATGATGAAATATCTGGTCACGACTTTAACCTGGTATTTGTACTCAGCACTGACGTCGACTCTATACTTTGGAACCCATATCTCGGAAACTATTAGCAATTACACCTATTGCCTGTTTTCGTTAGGGAGCCAATCTGTGAAGGGGACAGGGGAAGACATGTTTCCCTACCTGTTCACTCTCCCTTTCTCCTTCACCACCACCCTCTTATCCCCCGAGCTAGTTACGGTGGTTCTCCGAGATGTTGAATATCCTTGGGATACTCAGACCAGCCTGCTCTTGTTGTTATGTCTCCTGAATGCGCTTCAGATTTTGTGGAGGGTTAAACAACTACTTAGGAATCTCATCCGGAGATCTGTCTTGAGGCGGGATAGTTGCGAGTGGCAGGGAGTGTGGGAGGATATGGGCAGGTTTCTAGAGCAGTGGTCACCTCCAGTGTTTTGGACATTCACCCCTGAACAACTGCAAAATCCTAAAAAGCTGGCAGAATGCTTGAAAAAAAGGTGTCATGACTCTGGCAGTTCCAAAGTGACACAAATCACTGTAGCGTGCTGGGGTCTGGCTTGTGCCTATCGAGCTGCAATTGATGCTACTAGCAACCTAGCTCCAGCTCCTGCAGCCGTTCCAGCTCCAGCTCCTGCAGCCACTCCAGCTGCAGCTCCTGCAGCCGCTCCAGTTCCAGCTCCTGCAGCCGCTCCAGCTCCTGCAGCCGCTCCAGCTCCAGCTCCTGCAGCCGCTCCAGCTCCAGCTCCTGCAGCCGTTCCAGTTCCAGCTCCTGCAGCCGCTCCAGCTCCTGCAGCCGCTCCAGCTCCAGCTCCTGCAGCCGCTCCAGTTCCAGCTCCTGCAGCCGCTCCAGCTCCTGCATCCGCTCCAGTTCCAGCTCCTGCAGCTACTCCAGCTCCAGCTCCTGCAGCCGCTCCAGCTCCTGCAGCTGCCCCAGCTCGTGCAGCTGCTCCCACTCCTGTGGCTGGGTCAGAGAAACGAGCTGTAGCAGTGCAAGTTGACCCCGCAGAGGGTATTCCAACCCCTGTGGCAGACCCTGTGTCTGGGTCAGAGAAACGAGCTGTAGCAGTGCAAGTTGACCCCGCAGAGGGTATTCCAACCCCTGTGGCAGACCCTGTGTCTGGGTCAGAGAAACGAGCTGTAGCAGTGCAAGTTGCCCCTGTAGACAAGGTGAAAAAATGGTATAGAGGCTCAGGTCGTTTAAAACGCAGACAGTCTTCTGCTAAGTCTGGGCGTAGTGAAGACGAGGCTGGGCCATCAAAGGTGCAGGAGACTGAAGATGAGGATGAGGATGGCGAAAAATCAACAGTAACTACCCGGACTCCATACCAGCCATCAAAGGTGCAGGAGACTGAAGATGAGGATGAGGATGTCGGAAAATCAACAGTAACTACCCGGACTCTACACCGGCCATCAAAGGTGCAGAAGACTGAAGATGAGGATGAGGATGTCGAAAAATCAACAGTAACTACCCGGACTCTATACCAGCGTGAGCTACGAGATGTGCGAAAAGATTTTGGTCGCTGTATAGGCGAGCAGCTTGTCACCTGGCTGCTCCGGTGCTGGGACACGGGAGCCAATTATGTGGAATTGGAGGGCAAGGAAGCCAGGCGGCTGGGATCCCTTGCTAGGGACGCATGCATTGACAAAGCAATTGGAGATGGAGCACGATCTCGCAGCCTCTGGAGGCGTCTCCTGTCAGCTGTGAAGGAAAGGTATCCCTTCAAGGAAGAACTTGTATGTTTACCAAGCAAATGGACCACCATGGAGAAGGGAATTCAGTACCTGAGGGAATTGGCCGTACGGGAAGTAATTTATAAGGACCTAGACGACGCACAAACATCCGCAGATCCAGATGCAGTCCGGTGTACACGACCCATGTGGCGGAAGTTTGTACAGAGTGCCCCATCATCATATGCCAACTCATTGGCAATACTAGCCTGGAAAACGGAGGAGAATCCCACAGTGAATGAAGTGACTAAAATACTCCGGCAGTACGAAGGAAATCTCTCCTCTTCCCTAAAGGCCTGTGTCTCAGCTGTGGAGAAACTCTCTGAAGAGGTCCACCAACTTAAAGAGAATTTATCTTCCCCTCCACCTGAACGAACCAGTGTCCACCAGCTAAAAGAGAATGCTTTAGAGAAACTTTCTGAAAAGATCCACCAACTTGAAGAAAGATTATCTTCCCCTTCACCTGAACGAACCAGTGTCCACCAGCTAAAAGAGAATGCTTTGGAGAAACTTTCTGAAAAGATCCACCAACTTGAAGAAAGATTATCTTCCCCTTCACCTAAACGAACCAGTGTCCACCAGCTAAAAGAGAATACCTTGGAGAAACTTTCTGAAAAGATCCACCAACTTGAAGAGAGATTATTTTCCTCCCCACCTGTACAAACCAGTGTCTCAGCTATTAGGGGTGAACGTTCATCTATGCAAGGAAGACAATATGGTGGGCACACACACCGCGCCACCCTGTGGTTTTACCTACGTGACCATGGAGAGGACATGAGAAAATGGGATGGAAAATCTACTGCGACCCTAGAGGCACGGGTACGTGAATTGCAAAGGAAAACAATTGGGAAAAAGGAGTTCTCTGAAAGGTTTGCTGCTCCAACTTCCAGCAGGCAGTCCTTTAAACACAGAAATGAAGATTCTGACCAGGACTAGAGGGGCCCTGCCTCCAGCCAGGGGGAGGAAAGGGACAATCGAGTTTATTGGACTGTGTGGATTCGATGGCCTGGCACGTCAGACGCACAGGAGTATAAGGCTTTGGTAGACACCGGTGCACAGTGTACTCTAATGCCATCAAGCTATAAAGGGCCAGAGCCCATCTGTATTTATGGTGTGATGGGGGGATCCCAGCAGTTAACTGTATTGGAGGCTGAAGTGAGTCTAACCGGTAATGAGTGGCAAAAGCACCGTATTGTGACTGGCCCAGATGCTCCGTGCATCCTTGGCATAGACTATCTTGGAAGAGGATATTTCAAGGACCCAAAAGGGTTCCGCTGGGCTTTTGGCATAGCTGCTTTGGAGACAGAGGACATGAAACAGTTGTCTACCTTGCCTGGTCTCTCAGAGGACCCTTCTGTTGTGGGGTTGCTGAGGGTTGAAGAACAGCAAGTGCCGATCGCTACCACAACTGGTAGTGATGGATGTGATCAACAAAATAACAGCTATGTCTCCACCAACTAGCAAAAAAGAAACACAAACTTTCCTAGGAGTCGTGGGGTTTTGGAGAATGCATATTCCAAATTACAGTCTGATTGTAAACCCGCTCTACCAAGTAACCCGTAAGAAGAATGCTTTTGAATGGGGCCCTGAGCAACGACAAGCCTTTGAACAAATTAAGCAGGAAATAGTTCATGCAGTAGCCCTCGGGCCAGTCCGAACAGGACCAGATGTAAAGAATGTGCTCTACACCGCAGCCGGAGAGAATGGTCCCACCTGGAGCCTCTGGCAGAAAGAACCTGGGGAAACTCGAGGTCGACCCCTGGGGTTTTGGAGTCGGGGATACAGAGGATCTGAAGCCCGCTATACTCCAACTGAAAAGGAGATATTGGCAGCATATGAAGGAGTTCGATCTGCTACGGAAGTGGTCGGTACTGAAGCGCAGCTCCTCCTGGCACCCCGACTGCCGGTACTAGGCTGAATGTTCAAAGGAAGGGTCCCCTCTACGCATCATGCAACTGATGCTACATGGAGCAAGTGGGTTGCACTGATTACTCAGCGGGCTCGAATAGGAAACCCCAGTCGCCCAGGAATCTTGGAGGTGATTATGGACTGGCCAGAAGGCAAATACTTTGGGATATCATCAGAGGAGGAGGTGGTTCGTGCTGAAGAAGCCCCCCTGTACAACAAGCTACCGGAAAATGAGAAGAAATATGCCTTGTTCACTGACGGGTCCTGTCGTATTGTGGGAAAGCATCGGAGATGGAAAGCTGCTGTATGGAGTCCTACACGACGAGTTGCAGAAGCTGCTGAGGGAGAAGGTGAATCGAGTCAGTTTGCAGAAGTAAAAGCCATTCAGCTGGCTTTAGATATTGCTGAACGAGAAAAGTGGCCAGTTCTCTATCTCTATACTGATTCATGGATGGTAGCAAATGCCCTGTGGGGGTGGTTACAGCAATGGAAGCAGAACAACTGGCAGCGCAGGGGCAAGCCCATCTGGGCTGCGGCATTGTGGCAAGATATTGCTGCCCGGGTAGAGAACCTGGTTGTAAAGGTACGCCATGTAGATGCTCATGTGCCCAAGAATCGGGCTACTGAAGAACACCAAAACAACCAGCAGGTGGATCAGGCTGCTAAGATTGAAGTGGCTCAGGTGGACCTGGACTGGCAACATAAAGGTGAATTATTTATAGCCCGATGGGCCCATGACACCTCAGGCCATCAAGGTAGAGATGCAACCTACAGATGGGCTCGTGATCGAGGGGTGGACCTGACCATGGACACTATAGCACAGGTTATTCATGACTGTGAAACATGTGCTCCAATCAAGCAAGCCAAACGGTCAAAACCTCTTTGGTATGGAGGACGATGGCTGAAATATAAATATGGAGAGGCCTGGCAGATTGATTACATCACACTCCCTCAAACCCGCAACGGCAAGCGCCACGTACTTACAATGGTGGAAGCAACCACCGGATGGCTGGAAACATATCCTGTGCCCCATGCCACCGCCCGGAACACTATCCTGGGCCTTGAAAAGCAAGTCTTATGGCGACATGGCACCCCAGAGAGAATTGAGTCAGACAACGGGACTCATTTCCGAAACAACCTTATAGACACTTGGGCCAAAGAACATGGTATTGAGTGGGTGTATCACATCCCCTATCATGCACCAGCCTCTGGAAAAGTTGAACGATACAATGGACTGTTGAAGACTACACTGAAAGCAATGGGTGCTGGGACATTCAAAAATTGGGATACACATTTGGCAAAGGCCACCTGGTTAGTCAATACCAGGGGATCTGCCAACCGAGCTGGACCTGCCCAATCAAACCTGTTACGCACTGTAGAAGGGGATAAAGTTCCTGTAGTGCACGTAAGAAACATGCTGGGTAAAACAGTCTGGGCTACTCCTGCCTCAGGAAAAGGCAAACCCATTCGTGGAATTGCTTTTGCTCAGGGACCTGGATGCACTTGGTGGGTAATGCAAAAGAATGGGGAGGTCCGGTGTGTACCTCAAGGGGATTTGATACTGGGTGAGAATAGCCCATGAGTTGAATTGTAGTATGTTAATTATTATATAATAATGTATGTCATCACTACCATGATTGCTATATATCATAGATGAAAATGGTGATTAATTAGAATGTATTGGACAGAGTGTAACCTGAGCATGACATAAATGGTATGGAATAAGGGGTGGATATCTGTCCTGGTTCCAGTTAGGACAGAGTTTATTTTCCTCCTAGTAGCTGGTAGGGTGCTATGTTTTGGATTAGGATGAGAAGAGCGCTGATAACATGCTGATGTTTTAATTGTTGCAGAGCAGTGTTTACACCAGGCCAAGGACTTTTCGGCTTCTTGCTCTGTCCTGCCAGCGAGCAGGCTGGGGGTGCAGCAGGAGCTGGGAGGGGACAGACCCAGGACAGCTGACCCAAACTGGCCAAAGGGGTATTCCATACCATCTGACGTCATGCTAAACAATATATAGGGGTGGCTGGCCGGGGTGGGGGGGCCAGCTGCTCGGGAATAGGCTGGGCATCGGTCAGCGGGTGGTGAGCAATTGCATTGTGCATCACTTGTTTTCTTACACATTATTATTGTTAATACTATTACCATTATCACTATTATTATTATTATTGTTATTATTATTTTCCTGTCTTAATAAACTGTCTTTATCTCAACTCACAGGCTTCACTTTCCCGTTTCTCTCCCCCATCCCAGAGAGGGAGGGGGGAGGGTGAGCGAACGGCTGTGTGGTGTTTTAGCTGCCAGCCGGGTTAAACCACAACAGCCCTTTATATAATTTGCTCAGAAAAGGAAAATCATGGGAATGGATGAACAGTATACCAGCACATTAGAATTGTTAATAAAAGAATTGAGGTTATTCCAGCAACTTGGTCCCATACACCCAACTGACCCTATCCATGTAGAATGTGGGTTCAGTGAACACAGTTCTCATTGTAACCTATGGCAAAGGGGACCAGAGGGACCGGAAAGACCACTGGAATTTACCTTCCACTCTTACAGTGATACCGAAAGGAGATATTCGGATTTTGAGAAGGGTTTACTATCCCTGGTGCGAGCAGTAAAACAAACAGAACAAATTAGGAGAGAGAGCAAAACGTGATCGTTCAAGGGCCTTTCTGCCTCCTGCACATAGTCCGTAAGGGAACCATACCACCTGCTGGTATCACCCGGAAACCCACAGTTCGTAAGTGGTATGCCTATTTAGAAGGCATTAATTAAATTATGCCAATCACCGAGGGTAATACTAAAATATATAAACTACAAAAGGACATAGATAGTACCCTCTTGTTCCAGTCTCCACCAACCAAACCATCCCCAATTCAGGAAACACCTCCTCTAAAGGAAAACAGTGATCTTACAGGAGTATGGTTTACAGATGCATCGTCCCATAGGGAGAACAATAAGTGGAAATACAAAGCTGTAGCACTGGAAGTGGCAACAGGAGGAAAACTGATTGAAACAGGTGAAGGCAGTGCACAGGTAGAACTCAGAGCAGTTCTATTAGCTGCACAACATGTTGCTACCCATATCTACACTGATTCATATGCTGTTTTTAAAGGAGCCACTGAATGGATAGGCCACTGGTCAGTCAGTAATTGGCAAGTGAACAGAGATCCAGTATGGCAAACTGAAAGTTAAAAACAACTGTTAGAGATAGGAAAAGAGCAGATGTTACATATAGGATGGGTAAAAGGACATGATCAATCAAACTCAATAGCTGCTCAATTCAATCAACAGGTAGATAGCCTCACGCAGTTGCGACAACTTGATGTCACAAATGATAACCAATGGGAACATTTACTCAAGTGGTTACATGTTAAACGTGGCCACACCAGATGGGCTGATTTATACCGGAAAGGTGTAGCCCGAGGATGGCCTATATCAGTTAAACTGTGAGAACAAGTGGTGACTGCTTGTTCCCAATGTCGGTTACGGCTTAACAAAGACCACCCAAGTAAGGCACCACCCCTGCGCATTTGGGAAAGGAAAACATTGTGGCACTCCTGGCAGATTGATTATATTGGCCCATTGTGACCATTGGGTGGAAAAAAATATGTCCTGGTGTGAGTAGAGATTATATCGGATCTCACCATGGCTGCTGCCTTTACATCAGCTACTGGGGAAAACACAGTAAAAGGCCTTAAGGGATGGTTCAGCACGCTTCCCCTACCAGAAGAAATCCAAAGTGATAACAGCTCACACTTTATAGCTGCAGTAGTACAAAACTGAGCCAAAGAGGAAGGGATTCAGTGAGTAATCCTCACCCCCTACTATCCTCAGGCTAATGGCATCGTTGAACACACCAGTGGATTGGTTAAGCATTTTGCAAACACTCATGAATCTGGATGGCATTTGCAGTTATATGATGCCGTCTACCAATTAAATAACCAATGGAGTGGAGATGGCTGCCCCAAAATTAAAGCCTTCTGTGCATCTACCAATACAATCACCTCAAATGTTCATACTAAACCAGGAGAATATCCTACAGGATTTTACACTGGACAAACTGTGCTGGCGAAAATGCCTCAGATTGGAACAGTAGCAATGGTACTAACTACCCCCAAAATCCCCTATGCATGGAAGCCAAGGATTGTTCAGGAAAAGTACACCGGATTAGCACCTGGTGGATCTCACCCTCTTTCTAACCCTGCCAGTTAAAAAAACACAACCAAGCATAGTTTATTTCCTTTTGTGTTCACAGGAATCCTGAGTGAACGGCATGTGGACAGCTGGAGAATCACAAATCAGCAGTTTGAATTGATAAAACTATGCTTCACCCTGACCTTAATGCAAACCCATTTGGTTTGTAGCCAGAAAGACCCAGAATGGCCATGGCCTCAAGTCCAGGTTAAATACACTGGAATTATGGGGACATGTGCCACCAGGGAAAACTTAAACTTAGTTACTGTGGTTATGCATGGAGCTGAGGTGTTTCACTGTGACACCTCATAATGACCCTTGGAACCATGCATTGTTACAACATAGTGCAAGTGTTGGAACACTGCAGAAAGAAAAGAACTTAAATCTCTCCACTCTAGTCATACAAGGAGAAGAAGTGTTTTCAAAAGATAAATGGAGCTGGAATGATTCTCTTTGGATGGCTGATCTTCAAGCCACTTCAGGCAAGACAATACAAATGAGTTGCCGAATAACTAATGGGTCTACTTACAATAGACCGACTGAAATGAAGACAATTTATATTGACTCTTCCAGACCACAAAAAAATACTGAGCATGACAAAATAACTGAACCAAATTCTGATTGTTGGCACAATTTTACCTTCACCAAGCCTATAATTGTGTACTGTCTTTGGGGTCATAGAGGCACCAAATTGCTATTTGAATTTATGATTAATACAGCAACATCTGCGTCGATTGCAAAGGATAAGAAGCCTCTGCCCCCGCAAATATATGAAAATGCACCAACTCGGCCTTCCATTAGTCTAATTTTTTCCATCTTCAGCACAGGTCCTTATATAATTTAAAATGTGGGACAACAAGTTCTCTTTAACCCTAGCTGGTCTCTAAAAAGGGTAGATGCCACTGGGTTATTGGGAACAGGATTAGGTATATTAAATAACTGCTACTACAGATGACCTAAGGAAATTGGAACAACCAATAAAATCATCCTTGTCAGCCTTAGGAGCAAGTCAATGGCTTCTATCAGACATTTTACCCCATTGGGAACAAATTGAAGAAAATGATCATCAATTAATTGTAAATGCCCTTGGAAAAACTCAAGGTGATACTTCCCTTGCCTTGAGCTGTATCCGAGCGTAGTTATGGATACAGTCTGTAGCAGCAGCTGTTATTAGAGAGGGAGAAGGAAGAACCTTACCCACTGAAATTCAAAAAATGATTTGGGATAATGCTTCAGAATTTGAAAAGGAGTTTCAAGCATGGTGGCAATTAGTCAACTTTACCTATTATGCAGAAAGTGATAAAATTTACTTACCTTTATACTTACCATAAGTAATGCTACAGTATACAATGCATATCCAATCATTGCATTAGGACTCAATCATAATGGAACTATACTCTATCCTAAGGAGCATAAAGCATGGGCCCATCAAAAGGGAGGAAAGTAGCAAACAATTGATGTAAATGCATGTATTATGAGCAAACAAAAAGGCTTAATTTGTGAAAGTAACACACTCGAGGCCCAAGACATTTGCCTTGACACTAAACAAAATATTTGTCACTTCGAGATACATCCCAATGAAACCCCTGAAACTGTACTTGTATATATTGGGAAAGACTGTGCTTGCATGAGAACCCATTGTGATTCTACAGTCATAGATAACACTACTGTAGATACCAGTAATCACTCTAATGTTTGTGTTTGTAACTTTACCAAAATTCTAGGATGTGATTTTAGTTACTCGGCATGAAGATGATCAGAAGGCTGGAGCACTTCCCCTATGAAGAAAGGCTGAGAGAGCTGGGGCTGTTCAGCCTACAGAAGAGAAGGCTCTAGGGTGACCTTATTGCAGTTTTTCAGTACTTAAAGGGGACTTATAAAAAAGATGGAAAGCGAGTGTTTGATCAGTCAGATAATGAATGTACCCATCTTCACGGCCCTCCTCTGGACCCGCTCTAACAAATCCACATTCTTCTTGTGCTGGGGAACCCAGACCTGGATGCAGTACTCCAGGTGGGGCCTCACAAGGGCAGAGTACAGAGGGACAATCACGTCCCTCAGCCTGCTGGCCACTCCTTTTTTGATGCAGCCCAGGATGCAGCCGGCCTTCTGGGCGGCAAGCACACACTGCCGACTCATGTTGACCTTTTTGTCCACCAGAACCCCCAAGTCCTTCTCTGCAGGCTGCTTTCAATGGCTTCTTCTCCTAGTCTATACTCATGTCTGAGATTGCCTCAACCCAGGTGCAGCACCTTGCTCTTGGACGTGTTGAACCTCATTAGGTTCACGTGGTCCCAGTTCTCAAGCTTGTCCAGGCCCCTTTGGATGGCATCCCTTCCTTCTGTTGTATCGACTGCAACACTCAGCTTAGTGCCATCTGCAAACTTGATGAGGGTGCACTCGATCCCACTGTCCATATCATTGATAAAGATATTAAACAGCACCGGTCCCAAGACAGGCCTCTGAGGTACACCACTTGTCACCGGCCTCCACTTGGACACAGAGCCTTTGGCCACCACTCTCTGGGTGTGACCTTCAAGCCAATTCCTTATCCACTGAATGGTCCACCCATCAAGTCCATATCTCTCCAATTCGGAGACCAGGATGTCATGTGGGACCATGTCAAAGGCCTTGCAGACATCCAGGTAGATGACATTGGTCAGTCTTCTCTTGTCAACTGCTGCAGTCACTCCATCTTAGAAGGCTGCCAGATAGGTCAGGCACAACTTGCCCTTGGAGAAGCCATGCTGTCTGTCTCAGATCACCTCTTTGTCTTGCATGTACCTTGACATTGCTTCCAGGAGTTCCATGATCTTCCCATGCACAGAGGTGAGGCTCACAGGTCTGCAGTTCCCCGGGTCCTCCTTTCCACCCTATTTAAAAAAGGGGCGTGATGTGTCCCTTTTTCCTGTCACCAGGGACTTCACCTGACTGCCAGGACTTTTCAAATATGATAGAGAAAGGCTTGGCAACTCCATCAGACAATTCCTTCAGGACCCTGGGATGCATGTCTTCAGGCCCCATAGACTTGTACTTGTTTAGTTTCATCAGGTGGTCTCAAACCTGCTCTTTGCCTACAGTGGGAGGGACTTTGACCCCCCCCCCAGCCCTCATCTATGGATTCAGGGAAACAAGAGACATGGGAAGCCTGAGTGGCAGTGAAGACTGATACAAAGAAGTTGTTGAGTACCTCAGCCTTCTCCATGTCTGTTGTTACTAGTTCACCCTTCTCATCCATCAGAAGGGGTACACTCTCCTTGGCCTTTTTTTTTCCAGGCAATGTACATACAGAATCTCTTCTTGTTATTTTTTGCATCCCTTGCCAAGCTTAGTTCCATCTGTTGCTTTCCTGATCCCATCCCTGCACATCCTGACTGCATCCCTGTATTCTTCCCAGGCCACGCACACCTGCTTCTACTGCCTGTGCATTTCCTTCTTGCGCCTCAGTTTGACCAACAGGTCCTTGCACAGACATCCAAGAGTTCTTGTGCTCTAAGGAAAACATCCTTAAAGAGTTGCCAGCTCTGTTCAGCTCCTTTGTCCCTAAGAACAGTGTTCCAGGGGATCACATCCACTAGGTCTTTAAATAGGTTGAAGTTTGCTCTTCGGAAGTTCAGGGTCCTGACTTTACTCTCCTTCAGGCCTCTATTCCTTGAGATCACAAATTCAACAAGGGCAAGGTCACTGCAGCCCAGACTGCCTCCAATCTTAACCTCTTTAATGAGTTCATGCGCATTGGTGAGCACCAGGTCCAGTAACGCTTCTCCTCTGGTTGTTTGTCCTCTGGTCTGTGTAGCTTCTCCAGCAAACATCCAGGTGGCTGAAGTCCCTGTGGTGGTTTTACACAGCTGGGCAGCTGAAATCCACCACAGCCGCTCTGTCACTCCCCCTCAAAGGGAAAGGGGAAGAAAATACAATGAAAAGGGCTCAAGGGTTGAGATAAGGACAGGGAGATCACTCAACAATCATCATCACAGGCAAAACAGACTCAGCATAGGGAGATTAATAAAATTTATTACCTATTACTAACAAGCTAGGGAAGTGAGAAACTGAAAAAAAAAAAAAAACCTAAAAATATACCTTCCCCCCATCCACCCTCTTCTATGTCCTCCCCCAAGAGGTGCAGGGGAATGAGGAATGGGGGTTGCGGTCAGTTCGTAGCTCCAAATATGGGTCCATACCACAGGGTCCATCCATCAGGAGCAGACTGCTCCAACATGGGTCCTCCACAGGTGGCAGCTCCTGCCAGGTCACCTGCTCCTGCATGGGCTCCTCTCCATGCGCTATAGGTCCCGCCTGGAGTCTGCACCGGCAGGGGTTCTCAGGCCCAACCTCCGTCAGGTCAGATCCACTTGCTCCACTGTGGGCTCCTCCACAGGCTGCAAGGTGGAAATCTGCTCCTCCATGTTACACCATGGGCTGCAGGGGGACAACCTGCTCCACCATGGTCCTCTTCACAGGCCGCAGGGGAACTTCAGCTCCAGCGCCTGGAGCACTTCCTCCCCCTCCTTCTTCACTGACCTTGGTGTCTGTAAGGCTATTTCTCACTCCTCGCTCTCCTAGCTGCTGTTGCGCAGCAGATTTTTCCCTTTCTTAAATCTGCTCTCACAGAAACGCAAACAACATCATTTATTGGCTCAGCTCTGGGCAGCAGCAGGCCCCTTTGGAGCCAGCTGAAACTGGCCCTTATCTAACATGGGGCAGCTTCTGGACTCTTCCCGCAGAGGGCACCCCTGCAGTCCCCCCGCTACCAAAACCTTGCCATGTAAACCCCATACAGTCCCCCATAAGGATGATAGCGTACAAGCATGACACTTATTGTAGTTGAAGCAAGGCCTCATCAACAGGCTCCCCTTGATCGGGTGGCCTGTAATAGACCCCAACCACAAGGTGTCCTTTATTGGTGTGGTCCTTAACTTTCACCCAGAAGCTCTCAACCTGTCTGTGGCTGTTTCTCAGAGGCATCTGCCCAGATGCCAAGAGGCAGCTTACTGCCCAGAACACTCTTGTCCCACCTGGTCAGGTGGACCCCACCTGGTGTCAGCAGACTTCATATAACAAGACATATTTTGGAAAACAATGCGTATCAAGTTAGAATAATAAACACAAAACGTCTTTTAAACATGTTTTGATAAGATTATAATTCAGCTCATGGTCAGTTTGTTTTCAAAGGATATTTTTTTTCCTTTTTATTCAGCTACACTCAAATGTCAGGAATTGAACTGTAATTTGAATGATGAAAGTTTAAATTCCAACATTGCATGGGAAGAAAACTGATACAATTTTCCTTCATTTTGGCTCCTCCTTAGTGTTGTCATTTAAACTTTAAAAGAGATTTTCTCCCTTGCCAAATAGCTTCACCACCTCATTCAAAGCAGCAAGCAAATAACCTACATAATGCGAATCACAGAATCGTCTAGTTTGGAAGAAACCTCCAAGATCACCTAGTCCAACCTCTGACCTAACACTAACAAGTCCTCCACTAAACCATATCACTAAGCTCTACATCTAAACGTCTCTTAAAGATCTCCAGGGATGGTGACTCAACCACTTTCCTGGGCAGCCCATTCCAAAGCCTAATAACCCTTTCAGTAAAGAAGGTTGTCCTGGTTTCAGTTAAGTTAAGTGGTTTTACCTACGTGACTATGGAGAGGACATGAGAAAATGGGATGGAAAATCTACCGCGACCCTAAGGCACGGGTTCGTGAGTTGCAAAAGAAAACAATCGGGATAAAGGGGTTCTCTAAGAAACTTGCTGCTCCTATTTCTAGCGGGCAGTCCTCCAGACACAGAAACGAAGATTCTGACCAGGACTAGAGGGGCCCTGCCTCCAGCCAGGGGGAGGAAAGGGACAATCGAGTTTATTGGACTGTGTGGATTCGATGGCCTGGCACGTCAGACGCACAGGAGCATAAGGCTTTGGTAGACACCGGTGCACAGTGTACTCTAATGCCATCAAGCTATAAAGGGCCAGAGCCCATCTGTATTTATGGTGTGACGGGGGGATCCCAGCAGTTAACTGTATTGGAGGCTGAAGTGAGTCTAACCGGGAATGAGTGGCAAAAGCACCCTATTGTGACTGGCCCAGATGCTCCGTGCATCCTTGGTATAGACTACCTCAGGAGAGGATATTTCAAGGACCCGAAAGGGTACCAGTGGGCTTTTGGCATAGGTGCCTTAGAGACTGAGGACATTAAACAGTTGTCTACCTTTCCCGGTCTCTCAGAGGACCCTTCTGTTGTGGGGTTGCTGAGGGTTGAAGAACAAGTGCCAATCGCTACCACAACTGTGCACCGGCGGCAATACCACACCAACCGAAACTCTCTGATTCCCATCCATAAGCTACCAGAAAATGAGAAGAAATATGCCCTGTTCACTGATGGGTCCTGTCGTATTGTGGGAAAGCATCGGAGATGGAAAGCTGCTGCATGGAGTCCTACACGACGAGTTGCAGAAGCTGCTGAGGGAGAAGGTGAATCGAGTTAGTTTGCAGAAGTGAAAGCCATCCAGCTGGCTTTAGATATTGCTGAACGAGAAAAGTGGCCAGTTCTCTATCTCTATACTGATTCATGGATGGTAGCAAATGCCCTGTGGGGTGGTTACAGCAATGGAAGCAGAGCAACTGGGAGCGCAGAGGCAAACCCATCTGGGCTGCTGCATTGTGGCAAGATATTGCTGCCCGGGTAGAGAACCTGGTTGTAAAGGTACGCCATGTAGATGCTCATGTGCCCAAGAATCGGGCTACTGAAGAACATCAAAACAACCAGCAGGTGGATCAGGCTGCTAAGATTGAAGTGGCTCAGGTGGACCTGGACTGGCAACATAAAGGTGAATTATTTATAGCTCGACGGGCCCATGACACCTCAGGCCATCAAGGCAGAGATGCAACATACAGATGGGCTCATGATTGAGGGGTGGACCTGACCATGGACACTATAGCACAGGTTATTCATGATTGTGAAACATGTGCTGCAATCAAGCAAGCCAAACGGTCAAAGCCTCTTTGGTATGGAGGACGATGGCTGAAATATAAATATGGAGAGGCCTGGCAGATTGATTACATCACACTCCCTCAAACCCGCAACGGCAAGCGCCATGTACTTACAATGGTGGAAGCAACCACCGGATGGCTGGAAACGTATCCTGTGCCCCATGCCACCGCCTGGAACACTAGCCTGGGCCTTGAAAAGCAAGTCCTATGGCGACATGGCACCCCAGAGAGAATTGAGTCAGACAGTGGGACTCATTTCCGAAACAACCTTATAGACACTTGGGCCAAAGAACATGGTATTGAGTGGGTGTATCACATCCCCTATCATGCACCAGCCTCTGGGAAAGTTGAACGATACAATGGACTGTTAAAGACTACGCTGAAGGCAATGGGTGCTGGGACATTCAAAAATTGGGATACACATTTGGCAAAGGCCACCTGGTTAGTCAATACTAGGGGATCTGCCAACCGAGCTGGACCTGCCCAATCAAACCTGTTACGCACTGTAGAAGGGGATAAAGTTCCTGTAGTGCACGTAAGAAACATGCTGGGTAAAACAGTCTGGGCTACTCCTGCCTCAAGACAAGGCAAACCCATTCGTGGGATTGCTTTTGCTCAGGGACCTGGATGCACTTGGTGGGTAATGCAAAAGAATGGGGAGGTCCGGTGTGTACCTCAAGGGGATTTAATACTGTGTGAGAATAGTCCATAAGTCGAATTGTAGTACGTTAATTATTATATAATACTGTATGTCATCACTACCATGATTGCTATATACCATAGAGGAAAATGGTGATTAATTACAAGGTATTGGAAAGAGTGTAACCTGAGCATGACATAGATGGTATGGAATAAGGGGTGGATATCTGTCCTGGTTCCAGTTAGGACAGAGTTAATTTTTCCTCCTGGTAGCTGGTAGGGTGCTATGTTTTGGATTAGGATGAGAAGAGCGCTGATAACATGCTGATGTTTTAATTGTTGCAGAGCAGTGTTTACACCAGGCCAAGGACTTTTCGGCTTCTCGCTCTGTCCTGCCAGCGAGCAGGCTGGGGGTGCAGCAGGAGCTGGGAGGGGACAGACCCAGGACAGCTGACCCAAACTGGCCAAAGGGGTATTCCATACCATCTGACGTCATGCTAAACAATATATAGGGGTGGCTGGCCGGGGTGGGGGGCCGGCTGCTCGGGGATAGGCTGGGCATCGGTCAACGGGTGGTGAGCAATTGCATTGTGCATCACTTGTTTCGTACACATTATTATTAGTAATACTATTATTATTATTATTGTTATTATTGTTATTATTATTTGCCTGTCTTAATAAACTGTCTTTATCTCAACTCACAGGCTTCACTTTCCCGTTTCTCTCCCCCATCCCAGAGAGGGAGGGGGGAGGGTGAGCGAACGGCTGTGTGGTGTTTAGCTGCCAGCCGGGTTAAACCACAACAAAGTTCTTCCTAATATCCAACCTAAACCTCCCCTGGCACAACTTTAGCCCATTCCCCCTCGTCCTGTCACCAGGCACGTGGGAGAATAGACCAACCCCTACCTCGCTACAGCCTCCTTTAAGGTACCTGTAGAGAGCGATAAGGTTGCCCCTGAGCCTCCTCTTCTCTAGGCTGAACAAGCCCAGCTCCCTCAGCCGCTCCTCTTAAGACTTGTTCTCTAGACACCTCACCAGCTTCGTTGCCCTTCTCTGGACTCTCTCGAACACCTCCATGTCCTTCTTGTAGCGAGGGGCCCAAAACTGAACACAGTACTCAAGGTGCGGCCTCACCAGAGCCGAGTACAGGGGGACAATCACTTCCCTAGACCTGCTGGCCACACTGTTTCTGATACAAGCCAGGATGCTGTTGGCCTTCTTGGCCACCTGAGCACACTGCTGGCTCATATTCAGCTGACTACCAACCAGTACTCCCAGGTCCTTCTCTGCCAGGCAGCTTTCCAACCACTCATCTCCCAGCCTGTAGCGCTGCTTGGGGTTGTTGTGCCCCAGGTGCAGGACCCGGCACTTGGCCTTGTTGAACTTCATGAAGTTGGCCTCAGCCCATCGGTCCAGCCTATCCAGATCCTCCTGCAGAGCCTTCCTACCCTCGAGCAGATCGACACACGCACCTAACTTGGTGTCATCTGCAAACTTACTGAGGGTGCACTTAATCCCCTCATCCAGATCATCGATAAAGTTGTTAAAGAAGACTGGCCCCAGTACTGAGCCCTGGGGGACTCCACTAGCGACCGGCCTCCAACTGGATTTGACTCCATCCACCACGACTCTTTGGGCCCGGCTATCCAGCCAGTTTTTAACCCAACAAAGCGTACGCCAGTCCAAGCCACGAGCAGCCAGTTTTTTGAGGAGAATGTTGTGGGAAATGGTGTCAAAAGCCTTACTGAAGTCAAGGTAGACCACATCCACAGCCTTTCCCTCATCCACTAAGCGTGTCACTTTGTCATAAAAGGAGACCAGGTTCGTCAAGCAGGACCTGCCTTTCATAAACCCATGCTGATGGGGCCTGATCGCCTGATCGCCTGGTGGCGATTAATGGATACTGGGGCAGATGTCATGGTAGTTGCTCTTCAGGATTGACCCAAAGGTTGGCCGTTAGATTCCACCACAAAAGGCCTTGTGGGAGTCGGTGGTGCCTCCGATACTTTTCAGAGCCGGTATATGCTTACCATTAAGACTCACGAAGGCTTGCTCTATAATGTCCGGCCATATGCTGCCCTCATACCTGTCAGTCTCCTGGGGAGGGATGTGATGGGGCAGGGCGAGTTCACCCTGAGCTTTCTGGAAAGTTTTCGATAGCGGCCATTGACGAATGACCACGCATGAGACTCACCTGGAGAACTGATAATACTGTGTGGGTGAATCAATGGCCGCTCCCTGCGGAAAAGGTCGCTGCTCTCCAAGAACTTGTCCAAGAACAGTTACATTTGGGACACATTACCCCCACAACCAGCCCCTGGAATTCACCCATGTTTGTTATTAAAAAGAAAAGCGGGAAATGGCAATAACTTCATGATTTACGTCAAATAAACAATGCAATGGAAGACATGGGAGCTCCCCAGCCCAGATTACCTTCTCCCACTATGATCCCTCGAAATTGGAATATAGTAATTATCAATTTAAAGGACTGCTTCTTTACTATTCACCCTGCTGATGCTCCTCGATTCGCGTTCTCGGTCCCAAAAATCAATAAGACCGAACCAATGGATAGGTATCATTAGACTGTGCTGCCCCAAGGGATGAAAAACTCCCCAACAATTTGCCAAACATACATAGCAGGAGCGCTACGCCCCGTACGCAAACGATTCCCGCACGTATACATCTATCATTATATGGACGACATATTGCTCTCCAGTCCGACATAAAACTTAACGCAAGAAGTACTGCCTGTTCTACAGCAGGAGTTACAGAAATGGGGATTACAAATCGTGCCAGAAAAAATTGAAATGGAGGCGCCTTGGAAACATTTAGGCTGGAAGATACTGCAGCACAGTATTCAACCCCAAAACGTAGCTATTACAACGGAAATTTGCACACTCAGTGATGTCCAGAAGCTTATAGGCAATATAAATTGGATAAGGACGCAATGTGGAATTGACAACCATACACTAGCACCCCTGTTCGAGTTGTTAAAAGGGGACACTGATATTAATGCGCCCCGCCGGCTGACTAATGAAGCCAGGGTGGCGCTACACCGCATAGAGGAGAAGATCTCTGCCCAACAATGCCAGCGGCGAGCAGAAAATTTACCCATTCAGCTCTACATATGCAACCAGAATCCACAACCTTTAGCTATTATTGCGCAACGGGACTCCAATGCAACAGACCCGTTACTGCTATTAGAATGGGTGTTTCTACCCCACCAACCGACAAAGACACTTGCCACCCGCATTGAAATGTTTTTGGATTTGATTAGGAAGGGTAGAGAACGAATTATAGAAATGGCCAGAGAAGAGCCAAAATCCATTATCCGACAGTTAAAGACTACCTTGATTGGTGCCTCCAGAATAGCTTAGAGCTACGATCAGCCCTTTCGGGTTTCAATGGTCAACTTGATATACATCTCCCGTCTCATAAAATGCTTACCTTTTATAATAATGTACAGGTTCTCAACCTGTACATTGACTGACAAGCCGCTATATCGGTGGCACCCAGTCCAAGGACAAAGAGTATTCGCAGACGGGTCAGGGAGAACGGGAAAAGCTGTAGTCACGTGGGAACAAGGAGGCCACTGGCAACATGTCATAGAAACAATACAGGGCTCCCCTCAGATAGTAGAATTACATGCGGTAGTAATGACGTTCAAGCAATGGGACGAGGCTCCACTAAATATTGTCTCTGATTCACATTATGCAGTAGGAGTAGCACAACGAATTGAAAGATCTCAGATCAAACACATCCAGAACGAGGCACTATTCTTAAAATGTAAAGAGTTGTTATTTCTCGTAGAGCACCGTACCCACCCTTATTGCGTGATCCACATTAGAAGTCATACGACACTCCCGGGATTCTTTGCAGAAGGAAATGCCCGGGCCGATCAATTGACTAACATTGCATTGCAAGTCCCAGTGCCAAATACATTCTCCCAAGCTCGTTTATCACATCAATTCTTCCACCAGGCTGCAAAGGCATTGTCCAGTTTGCCATCCCCATAGGAGATGCTAAGCTCATAGTACAGACCTGCCCAGATTGTCAACAACGACCAGGCCCACCGACTACAGTTAATCCTAGGGGCCTCTCTTCTCTTCAGATTTGGCAAACCGATGTTACTCACATTCCCGAGTTTGGGAGGCTAAAATACGTTCACGTGTCCATAGATTCTTTTTCGCACACGCTCTGGGCCTCTGCGATGACGGGCGAAACAAGCCGTCATGTACAGGCACATTTCCGTGCGGCCTTTGCCGCCCTTGGAATCCCTAAAGAAATAAAAACTGATAACGGCCTGGCTTATGCGAGCCACTCTACGCAACTTTTTTTCCATACCTGGGGCATCACTCACAAGACAGGCATCCCACACTCATCCACAGGACAAGCAATAGTAGAGCATGTTCACTGCACGTTAAAGGACTTATTGGCAAAACAGAAAAAGGGGGAGACACAGGAGACCCCACAGAATAGATTAAACAAAGTGGTATATGTCATGAATCATTTGACACTACCTTTTCAATACGAAGAAATACCACCTATAATTAAGCATTTTAAATCAATGGAATCAGGACTAACGTCCATTCCAACAGGAAAAGCGATGGTTATGATGAGAAATCTGGATACTGGGGGGGTGGGAAGGACCATATCCCTTAATAACCTGGGGGCGAGGGTACGCTTGTGTTTCCACAGGACAAGGACCACAATGTTGTGCCAGCTCGTGGCGTGCGAGCATGGTTGGGACCATCATCCTCGTCCACCTCTGCAGCTTCGGCGCCTCCTGGATCTCAATCCAGCCCAGACGAAACATTTGGGTCACCCTCGCCAACATGACTGGACAAAACCATATGTGTCTGTCTATGGCCAGCGCAGGAAATCCGTTCACGACGTGCCTAGTTGGGATTCCGCTAGAAGATAGGGATCTGACAAATTTGGTTAGCAGCACATCGACAGGGCCACACCTTGGGGGGGGGGGGGTGTGGAACCTCTCAGATACAGGAAATGCCTCTACGGAGGCAATGAACAACTGGGATGGTTGGGTGGTCCAATTACCGGTAGCCCTGTTGGAGCCTCAGGAGCTAGATATCTTGGGAAGTGTTAATGCGCTTGTCTGCTTAAAGTTGAATTATACTGGGAAAAATATCACTGCGGTTAACATCACGGCCAGCCTATCTGTGTACCGGAATGAATCTAAATGGTGCAATTATACCACCCCTAAAATATCTAGGTCCTCGAAAGCAGCACTGGCCTTGCCAGCCAGGGTGTTCCTTATTTGTGGCGACCGGGCCTGTCAGGGTGTCCCCTCACATACTGCGGGAGGACCTTGCACTTTGGGAAGTTTAACTTTATTGACACCTAATACATCTATGATCTTGAATATCACAAAGCTCCATAGGCGGATGAGACAAGCGGTCAATCACTACCAGAAAGACTGTAAGGAAAATCTTGATTTCTGGGAGGCTGATAAAGTTATCGTAGCCTCCTTCCTTACACCTGCTGTTGCTGCCACCCAGCAGTGGAGCAGTGGATCTGGTGGACCCAATGAAACGACCCATCTACGACATGTCTGGTGGGGAACCCGGCAGATAACAAAGACTGGACTGTCTACTTGCCGCAAGCGCCCCTAGAGCCACAGGAATTAGATAGCCTGGGATGTGAAACAGCAACAGCATGTGTAAGGTTCAATTTCTCGGGCAAAAACCAAACCATGAAACAAATGGTCAACGCCACACTTGCTCCTTATCACAATGCATCTCTTTGCTGTAATTATACAAAACTATAATAGCATCCTTCCTTGCGCCAGGAGCCGCTCTGCTCGGCTGTAGGATCGACTGTGGAACGGACGCCCCTAGGTGCACCCCGAGCATTTTCCTCGGAGGGGTCTCCACTGTCAGCCGCTCACTGCGGGAGTAGACAAGGACCTCCTGAAGCCGTGGACAAATTATTTTAAGTGATATTTTCTTGTGGTATGAATGAGAAGTGCAAGAGGCCTCGTTGTGTAATTGTGTGATTGTGCTGTGCGAGTGAGAAGCAGTATCGCTGCGAAGCAACATCCCTAGCGCTTAGTGGCTTGTTGACTGATGTAGATTCTAGTAGGCATGCTACTTTACAATCATAATTCTGCATGCGATTCTTACCCTGTTGCTTATTGTACCTTGCTTATTGCAATATCTGCGGTGATTGATAGAAAAATCTATAGAAAGTGTTTGGTTGGTTGAAAATTAAAAAAAAGGGGGAATTGTGGGAAAGGAATTCGCAGGCAGCTTCGCGCTGTTTCACATGTTGTCCTGGTTTCAGTTAGGACAGAGTTAATTTTCCTCCTGGTAGCTGGTAGGGTGCTATGTTTTGGATTAGGATGAGAAGAGCGCTGATAACATGCTGATGTTTTAATTGTTGCAGAGCAGTGCTTACACCAAGCCAAGGACTTTTCAGCTTCTGGCTCTGTCCTGCCAGCGAGCAGGTTAGGGGTGCAGCAGGAGCTGGGAGGGGACAGACCCAGGACAGCTGACCCAAACTGGCCAAAGGGGTATTCCATACCATCTGACGTCATGCTAAACAATATATAGGGGTGGCTGGCCGGGGTGGAGGGGCCGGCTGCTCGGGGATAGGCTGGGCATCGGTCAGCGGGTGGTGAGCAATTGCATTGTGCATCACTTGTTTCGTACACATTATTATTAGTAATACTATTATCATTATCATTATTATTATTATTGTTATTATTATATTCCTGTCTTAATAAACTGTCTTTATCTCAACTCACAGGCTTCACTTTCCCGTTTCTCTCCCCCATCCCAGAGAGGGAGGGGGGAGGGTGAGCGAACGGCTGTGTGGTGTTTAGCTGCCGGCCGGGTTAAACCACAACACACACGTCCCTGAACTAGAGATAATGAGGAAGTAAGCGGTAGAAACAAAAACTTGAGCAAGGTCAAGATAACTTGGCTGCAGTGTTAAAGATGAGCTTTGGGCAGTGGCCAAATGCTGGCTGGTTCGAGGTGCGTCTGAGGGTCTCTAACCAATTTTATGACAGATTCGGCGCATGGACAGTGCGTGAACAGCGCGTGGGGCTACGGGGAAACTATATGTAGTGGAGAAAAATGGCAATAAACTGCTCCTGTTCAAGAGCCATCATAGTCTGTGTCTTTCATCCCTTCAGCTGGGATCCCTTCAGATTCTTCTCTCAGCGTTGCTCTCTTTCCGATCACATTGGGGTCACCATTTGAAGGGTGACCCCTTCATTTCCCTCAGGAAAGGAATGGAAACTGGAGACTGTTACATGATTTGAGAAAAATTAATGAAGTCGTGGAAGATACGGGAGCACTTCAGCCAGGATTGCCATCTTCAGCTATGCTCCCCCAGTCATGGAAATTAACAGTAATAGACTTAAAGGATTGTTTGTTACATGTTTGCCAGAATTCAAAAAACTTTGCTATGTTTATGTTTCAATTGATACCTTTTCTGCCTGTATTTTTGCATCTTTCCATGCAGGAGAAAAGGCAAAGAATGTGTGTAAACATCTTCTGTCAGCTTTTGCTACATTAGGAATCCCCAAAGTAATTAAAACAGATAATGGGCCAGGATATGTGGCCCACACAACCCACTTTTTTTTCAACAGTGGGGTATTCAACATTTGATGGGTATACCCCATTCTCCCACGGGTCAAGCAATTATTGAACAGGCCCATGGTACCCTAAAAGCTAGGCTTAAAAAACAAAAAAGGGGGAGTATGGGTATGACACCCCCCCCCCACCCCCGGAAAGGATAGCTAAAGCATGCTATGTTCTTAAATTTTTAAGTCGATGGACAGAGGAAGGTCCTCCAATTCACAAACATTTTAATCACAATACTTTAAACTCAGTTAAAGAAAGGGCACAAGTCATGGTAAAAAATTTGTACCTTAAATTAAAAAAATTAAAAAATGTGTACCCATTCTTCTATTCCTGGCTTTAATAATAATGATTGTTTTATTTAGAAATTAACAGACTTCGTTAGACTTCGTTCGTCCCCTCGCAGGACCACCGAGCCTCATGGATTGGGACTTCACATTCACTCCGCACTAAAAAACACTAGTGTGTCTCATTCACACTCACACTCATTCACACCAGAGTCTCCCCGAACCCAACCCGAGGCAAGATACGGTAAAGTTTCCCTTCCCTCGGTCTGTGCACGACTTCCCAGTCCGGGTTATCAGCAGTAATCCCTGTGCCTGTTCCCGATCCAGGCTGGACTATGTCTGGGCTGTGTCATTGTATGTCAGTGCTGGCCTCCCTTCTCCCCAGAGCTTCGCAGAGCCTGTCTTCAGATTAACAGTCTCGGTCCTTTGCCGGCCTTACCGAGACGGCCCACCACCCCTGATGGGACAGCTGAAATCAACAGGGTGCACCTTCCTGTCTGTGGTGGCAAGAAATCTTTGGCAGGCGACAAGATCCCGGACGAGCCCCCAAATTGTGAGAAAAATCTCAAATACTTTTCTTCAGACAGGATTTTCTGTGAAGCTCTTTTATTCGCAATTGCAATGGCGGGTGTCCTGTCAATCAGGAGCGCATTTTGGTAAACAAATCATAACCTTTTATTCCCTATTACCCGACGCCTGATCACCTCCCCCGTTTCCTCATTGGCTGAGTACTACAGGTTCACAAGCTACTCGACGCTCCTCTATACCATATAGATACAATTTTTCTTTTTTTCAACCCTTTAATTTCTCCTTTCTTATGTTTTGAGAACTTGTGATCTTTGTTTTACTGTTCTCACACTGCTCATCCTGTTTTTCTCAAGCTTCTACCTTATTTTGGAACAGTGAGGCCTTCTACTGTCCACTTATCTACCTCGCATTTCTCCTTATTATGACTACACAACTACCTTGGAATACAGAAAAGTAATTCTCTACTGCAAAAACACAACTTTGTTTCTCACAACGCCAGACGTCTCTGCGCGATTTACCAGCTGCCCCAGCCATGCGTACGACTTACAGGCCCTTCTTGTACTGTTACACATACCATTTGTCCACGGTCCAGCAGGTCGTTGTCTGCCCCCGCAGTGAGCGGCGGAGGAGTGGAGTTCCTCCAGGGAATTGTGCCCGGTGCACGTTACGACGCCCGCGGCGCGGCCACTCCTGTGGGCAGACAGAGAGTCTCCTGCCTGGCTCACCAAAATGATTCATGGAAGAACTCTGTAACTCAAAGCAAATAAGTTATAAAGTAGGTATGTGGTTTATTTTGGCGCCAGGTGCATGCAGGATAGCTTCCAAAGGCATGCACACCTTAACGCAGCAGCTTGCTTTGGTTATATGCAGTAAAAAGTTACATATGCATGAAGTTTCCCAATACGCCTATACATATGCATAACCTATTCCTGCTTTGTATTAAAATTAGCTCAAAGAAGTCATTTCCATAAACTCCTCCTGTCTGCACTTGCGCAGTGCCTTCTGGTGGTGGTCATCGGGGGGTCGTGGGGATGAAGGTTGATAACTCCTCTTCATCACCACTAGTTGAACCCCTGCCTTTTTACAGACTCAGCTGCTCCTTGGCTCTTGTCCAAACCACAAGATCGGTCTCGGCTGGTTTTTGAGACACGTTCCTCATTTTGTCAGGAAACATCCTGTGTGAGGGGCCCCGAGACTCCTTGTTTTGGTTAATTTGCACAGTAGTAAGGAACGACACTCAGCAATATCTATTTTAAAGTGATTAAGCAAGACCCCATTCTTCTATTCCTGGCTTTAATAATAATGATTGTTTTATTTAGAAATCATTAATGCGATTAAGCAAGCCCCCATTCTTCTATCCCTGGCTTCAGTCCCCCCTTTTCTAGAAGATTAGTAAATTCTTTTACTCGCAGCAAAGATTCCCAACTTGGTACTGATCACTCAGTGGCATACCATGGACGTGCAACAAAGAAGTCAGTGTGGCTATCCGGTATAACATTCTCCAGTTCCAGATTAGTGTAATTACAGACAATACAAGATTTATACCAACTAAAATCAATCTGACTACAATCAGGTGACACGATGTATTGAGAATGCCATTTACTGTTGGTGACCACGCGAAGAGTGTATCCCACCAGTAATGACTAGCGTCTTGTTTATATTGTATTGTTGGACTTGATCAACTGGTGGGATACCACTGGTGCCAAATATAAAAATCACACTTGACAATTCTAACAAAGTTACAAATACAAAAGTTAGAATGATTTTTGCTAGGGAGAGTTATATTCTCCTTATCTACTTCTACAAAAGCACAAGCAGTTCTTAAACATACACAGCCTTGACCAATATATAAGCAGTCTTTTGACTAGTATCTGGATGAATTTCAAAGTGGCAAACACCTTGTTCAATGTCAAGACATACGTCCTGAGCATCAATTGTATTGCTTTCATAGATAAATCCTTGCTGTTCCCTGGTAACACATGATTCCAGATTTACAGTCTGCCATTTCCCACTCCCCATCCGTGCCCAAGTTCTATGATCCGAAGGATAGAGCACTGTCTCCTCATGGTTTAATCCTAGTGCAGTGATGAGGTGGATAACAAACTGTAGCATTACGTATAGTAAGCACAAAGGCAGTAGCCATGTTAACAGTGGATCATAGGTAAAGATTACCAGAGTCCACCAAGACTGGAACTTCTTCTCAAAATCATTGGCATTGTCCCAAACAGCCTTTCGGACTTCAACCGGGAAAACGCCTTCACTTCCTTCCCTAATGATCTTAATTGTGGTGAAGGCAGTAAGGAGCACCTGGTATGGTCCTTCCCACTGTGGTTTCAAAGTTTTCTCTGCATGAGACTTGACATATACATAATCTCCAGGCTGTATGTCATGTACTGGTCCATCCAGCTCTCTACTCTGAGTTCCAGCCACATGTTTCTCTATTTCTCTAAGTTGCTTACTCAAAGCCACCATATAGGTAGTCAGCAACTCTTCCCCAACCTCGGTAGACATTCCCTTCTGGACCCCGTATGGTTTCCCATAAAGCATTTCAAAAGGACTTAATTTTTCTTTAGTTTGGGGCTTTGTCCGAATCCGCAGCAATGCTAGCGGGAGAGCTTGGGGCCAGGGCAAGTTAGCTTCTTGCCCTAACCTTACAATTTGTTGTTTGATCAAATGGTTCGTTTTCTCCACTTGACCACTTGATTAAGGGTGGTATGGAGTGTGAAGTTCCCAATCTATGCCCAAATGCTGACCAATTTGCTGCACTGTTTTTGAAATAAAGTGTGGTCCCCGGTCTGAGGACATGGTGGCTGGAACTCCGAAGCGTGGTATTATTTCTTGTAACAATACCTTGGTTACTTCTCGGGCTTTGGCAGTTCTAGTGGGTACCGCCTCTGGCCAACCTGAAAAGGTATCCGTTAATACCAACAAATATCGATACCCCCCTTTTCTTGGAAGTTCAGAAAAGTCAATCTGCCACTGTTGTTCAGGCCCATGGCCTTTCCCAATTTGGCCCAATTTCAGTTTGGGGGTATTTTGGGAGTTGGTCTGGAGGCAGAGGTCACATTGTCGGGTTACTTGTGTGACAGTAGCATACAAATTCCTAGCCATAATTTTCCCAATCAGATAGTTATATAGGGAATTTATTCCCCAGTGAGTTTTCCGGTGTTCTTCCCTTACTAGTGACCACTGCAAATTAGAGGGGATGACTAATTTCCCTTTCCTTTCTTCAGTAATAGCCCATCCCTCTTGGTTATACTCTCCCTTTTGACTTTCGATTAATTTTCTGTCCTTTTTGTTATATACTGGCTTACCTTCAAGGGGAATCTGCCCGTCTGGGATTAGGGCTCCTTCTGTTGCTACCTCACCTTTTGCTGCTTCTTTTGCCTCTCTGTCTGCCAGATCGTTTCCTTTCTCCAATTCTGAGCTCATCTTCTGGTGTGCCTTAATATGCATGACTGCTACCTTTTCAGGTAGCTGGACCGCTTCCAATAAGCACATAATCTCTTTCACGTTTGATGTTTTTCCCTTGCGAATTTAACAGCCCTCTTTCTTTCCAGATGGCTCCGTGTGCGTGCACGACTCCAAATGCATATCTTGAGTCCGTATAGATGTTTATTTTCTTTCCTCTTGCTATTTCTAAGGCACTGGTCAGAGCAATTATCTCGGCCTTTTGTGCAGAGGTATCTGTTGGCAAAGGTCAAGATTCTGTTACCTTTTTGCAAGTGGTAACTGCATACCCAGCATGTCATTTTCTGCTGATGACGTAGCTGCTCCCATCACTGAACCATGTTTCCACATCATCAAAAGGAGTTTCCTTCAGATCTGGACGGCTGGAGTAGGTAGCTTCGATGGTCTCCAGGCAGTCGTGGTGTAGTGGCTCCCCTTGGTTTAACCTTTTTCGGGAAAGCCAGCGACCGCCTTTCATTTCCAGCACTGTGGACACTGTGTGAGACACTAGCACAGTTATTTTCTGGCCCAAGGTGAACTTGCGTGCTTCCTGGATATTTAGCACCACTGCTGCAATGGCTTTGAGGCATCCCGGCCATCCCTTGGCAGCGGCATCCAGCTGCTCAGAAAAATAAGCAACTGCCCTTCGATATGGGCTCAGGTCCTGTGCTAGTATTCCCAGGGCAATCCCCTATTCTCATGGGAGAAGAGGAAGAATGGTTTATTCACATCTGGTAGTCCCAGAGCTGGAGCTGACACGAGAGCCTTCTTTAGTTGGTCAAAGGCTCGTGTGGCCTCCTTTGTCCATTGGAGGTCCCTGTTCCCATTTGCAATGAGCTCATACAGCAGTTTTACAAGCAATCTATAATTATAGATCCACAATCTGCACCACCCCATCATTCCCCAAAAGGTTCGCAGTTCCTTTATTGTTTCAGGTTTCGGGGTTTGACATATCGCTTCTTTACGATCTTGCCCCAAGGTCCGTTGTCCGGCACTAACCTCATAACCCAGGTAGGTCACCTTCTGCTTCACCACCTGAGCCTTCTTCTTCGATACCCTGTACTCCTGTAGTCCCAGAAAGTTTAGGAGCCTTACCGTCCAGGCCACAAAGGCTTCTTTTGTCTGGGTGGCTATTAGGATGTCATCTATGTATTGCAACAGTCTTCCTTACCTGGGTGGGGCTTCCCAGGTCTCCAAGTCCTTTGCGAGTTGTTCTCTGAACAAGGTGGGTGAGTTCTTAAAGCCCTGAGACAACCTTGCTACATGAGCTGTGTTTTGCGCCCACTCTTAGGGCTTTCCCAGTCAAATGCCAAAATTTTCTGGCTGGCTTCATGGAGAGGGAGGCAAAAGAAGGCATCCTTCAGGTCTAAAACGGTAAACCAAGTTAGCTCTGGTGTTAAGCATGTTAGTAAAGTATATGGGTTCGCCACCACAGGGTAAATGTTATCTTGTTAACAGCTCGTAAATCCTGTATGACCCAATATGATTGTGAGAAACACTCCATAGCCAATAACTTGGCGAGGATCTCAGTGAAGTAGTAATTTATTCGCGATTGCAATGGCGGGCGTCCCACAAGCAGCAGCGCACGTACTGGTTCCAAAACACAGTTTATATACTTTTTGATGACAGGACCCTCCCCTGTTTCCCCACTGAGTGGGTAATCCAGGTTCACAATCTATCTGATGCTTCCCAGACAATGCATGGCCTTCAGTTGCCGGCCTGTTAAATTTCAAATTTCTTTTGACTTTTTTACTGTTTGAAGTGGTAATGTTTCTTCACTTATCTGACTTGACTTAACACTGTGATTTTCACCTAATTGTTCTAAGGAGTCTGGTTGTCTGCATTTTACAAGGTTGTCTGTTAAGCTTTCTTATCACTGCAAGCATATCTCAATACCCCATTCCTCACCTTTAAACAATGTAACTCTGCAAAAACAACATTTTTATTCCCACAATTCCCCCCTTTTCTTCTTTATAAATTGTTGATTTTTGCAATACTTTTCTCTAAGGTCTAACTTGGTAGATATCTTCCTCTTCTTCTCTTTCTTTGCTTTCCATCTCCTCTAATATCATCACCTTATCTGAGTAAGGTGGTGGCTTCATGGTCATTTGTTTCACTAGTGCAGTTTCAATTAACCACTGTACTAGTCCTCTTACACAGGGGATAATGCAACAACCATCGGCTGTCAAAACTCCTGCTACTATGATCAAGGATGTAAATATGCCTGATTTTTCTGCCAATTCACTGGCAAGGGTGGTAAACCCTTGCAATGCTCTAGTTACTGTGCCATCCGGGGCAGTATTGTTGGGTATAAAAGTGCAACAATGGTTGCTCAGTATCACACACACACACCTCCTTTCTCCACAAGCATCATATCTAATGCTATTCTGTTTTCCCAAGACATTTTGCTGGTGGCATCTAGCTGTTCAGCGATTCCTCTTATCGCATCCCTTGTATAATTAATGAATCTCTGCTGATTATAATAACTATAATTAATCCAATCCACATTCTTATTGATTGTTACCCATCAGAGCAGTGACTCAAACCCTGCAGCAATTTGATTCCTGGCTTAATGTTCATCAGGAACTCCTCTAGGCACCCCAATAGAATCTATGTACGCTCTATCATCAAATGATACTCCTAAGCTCCTTTTACTTCTTCTGGGTATTTGTGATGTTTCTCTTTCAAATGCCAGGGTGAAGGGTATAGCTAATTGAACAAGTGCACAAGTGCCTCCCCGTTTAGATGGTAGGGTGGACCGTAAGATCTTCCCTCCACAGTACCACCAGAGGTCTGCCCTGGGGATCTCAAGTCTTGAGCAGTTTCCCATCAAGTCCTTGGTAGCATTCAAGGTCCTCGTGCACAAGGCAAATTCTCCCAGATGCTGGGTAGCACTCACACCCTGCCGTGAGAGGCAAGCTGTATGGTTACCTATAGCTGTAGAGAATGCAGGGGGAACCCTGATATTGCTATCATGCAAGGAAGGGAACAGCAAAGAGAGAGACTTACAGGCCTCATTTCCCCAGGCAGTCTTTTCTTGGTACAATGCAATCATACATCATATCCCCTGGGAATCCCCTTGGTCCACCCCAACGGGAAGGGCACTATCTGGGCAATCGGTCGTCCCGAGGCACAAGCATAGCAATTGCTATGGTTGAGACTCTGGACAGTATATTTGACCCATTCTATCCAGGCATTCACATCCCCATACCCTGTTTCAATCTCAAATGTTTGAACTGCCACATTTCAAAGAGGGCCTCCTGTTTTCTCTCCTGTTTTCTCCTTGAGTTTCTCCCTTTCTCTGATGGCAATAGAGGATCGTTTCCATACAGCTATTCTCAATCTGGCTGTTGGGTCCCTCCCAGTTATTTGTTCTCTCTGCTCAATTGTCGTTGGGCATTTAAATCTCCACAAGCTAACACCTCACAAGCATCAAGCATGACAGATTGTGGTACATAACCCTCTGTCACATTCACCCATATTTTGACGGGGTATCCCGTCTTACTGTTATCTGGTCATGCCTTTTCCAAGTTGCCAATTGACCAAGGCCTTCTCTGAGGCCTACAATCACTAGAAACAAAATTAATAGTTGATTTTTCCCTGTCATTATTTTTAACCCTTAGGTTTCCAAATAATTATCAATACAAAGAATAAGATGTACACTACTACTAGAACAAAAACCCCTGGGAGCACTTTGATTCCCTATAGGCCAGTCCTTTCTCTCAATCACAAGTCACACTCATTAGTTACCTGTGAAAATAAAAGGTTAGTTTACAATTGTAAGCTTTTATCCTGCTCGGAGTCTATTATGAGATTTTTCTTTTTGATTTTAACTTTCAACAAGTCTTCTGTAGGAACAAGTTCCCAGGTACTAGGGTCGATGGGTGCTTTCACTCGAGTATAGTGAGTCCAACCTTTTTCCGCAGTTCTTACAGCTGTTTCAGTGGTTAGTAGTACTTGGAATGGTCCTTCCCATTCAGGATGGAGTTTTGATTCTCTCCAGGTGCGTATCAGGACCCAATCTCCTGCATGGAATGAATGTACTGGGAATTCCAAAGGTGGGGTTTTAGCCAACAGTCCACGAACCCTGAGAGAAGCCAAGGAAGAAGATAATCCAAGTACATAGTTTTTAAGAAAAATATCTTTAGTTTCAAAAGTAGGTATCTCACCACTTCGACCCAGGTACGGTAGTCCAAACAACATCTTCTATGGTGAAACTCCTATATCTTTTCTAGAAGCAGTTCGAATTCTGAGAAGTGCTAAAGGTAAACATTTTGTCCAGGGAAGCTTAGTCCCTAAAACCAGTTTTGACAGATGTTTCTTTAATGTCTGATTCATTCGCTCGACTTTCCCCGAGGAAGAAGGATGCCATGGAGTATGAAACTCCCATTTTATTCCTGAGGTTCTCATTAATCCTTGTAAAATAGATGAAGTAAAATGACTTCCTTGATCTGAGCCTATATTTTCAACAACCCCATATCTAGGGATTATTTGTTTCAGGATTACCTTTATCACCACACTAGCTGTTGCTGATACTGAAGGAAAAGCTTCTACAAATCCTGACAAATGGTCAGTTAATACTAGCAAGTACTTAAATCTACCTACTTAAGGTAATTCAGTAAAATCTACTTGGATGCTCTGAAAAGGTCGAAGTCCTGGCTCCCGTCCACCCAGAGGTTGTTTCCACAGAGCCTTCTTATTCACTCTCTGGCATGTTATGCAACTATTACACACCTGCTTATCTATGGTATACATGCCTACACATATATATTTTCTTAATACAGCATCACACATTGCCTGGACTCCCCAGTGGCTTCCTTGATGTAGAACAGCTAAAATTTCCCTCATTATTTATTTACCCAGTAAATGCTTTTCTGCTGAACGTCAATTTAGTACTTGCCTTTCTCCGCCTTCCCCCCCCACCCCCAATACATTGGGAATTCCCAAGAAGCAGCATGTCTGGTACTTCCTGTGCTTATGTTACCAATTCTGGTGCAAAACAAACATTTTCTGTTCCCACATGCATTATTTCATGAATTTTTAAGCTGATGCTCTAAATCGTTGTGGTTTAACCTGGCCAGCAGCTAAGTACCACACAGCTGTTTGCTCCCCCTGGCCCCGGCCCAGTGGGATGGGGGAGAGAATTGGGGAAAAAAAGTGAAAGCTTGTGGGGTGAGATAAAGACCATTTCTTTGGATAGAAAAGAAAGGAAAATAATTGAATAATAATAATTGAAAGAACTGTAGGGGTTGGAAAGGACCTCAAGAGATCATCGGGTCCAACCCCCCTGCCAAAGCAGGTTCCCTAGAGCAGGCTGCCCAGGTAGGCGTCCAGACAGGCCTTGAATATCTCCAGAGAAGGAGACTCAACAAACTCCCTGGGCAGCCTGTCCCAGTGCTCCGTCACCCTCACCGTGAAGAAGTTCTTTCCCATGTTGGTCCGGAACTTCCTGTGATCCATTTTGTAGCAATTGCCCCTTGTCCTATCCCCACAAACCACTGAAAAGACATTGGCCAAATCCCTCTGTCTCCCACACCTCAGGTATTTATAAACAATAAGATCCCCTCTCAGTCTTTTTTTCTCCAGGCTGAACAGACCCAGGTCTCTCAGCCTTTCCTCATAGGGAAGATGCTCCAGGCCCCATATCATCTTTGTGGCTCTCCGCTGGACTCTTTCCAGGAGATCCCTCACTTTTTTTGTACCAGGGAGCCCAGAACTGGACACAGTACTCCAGGTGAGGCCTGATCAGGGCAGAGTAGAGGGGGAGGATCACCTCCCTTGACCTGCTGGCCACGCTCCTTTTAACGCATGCCAGGATCCCATTGGCCTTCTTGGCCACCAGGGCACACTGCCGGCTCATGGCCAACCTGTTGTCCACCAGGACCCCCAGGTCCTTCTCTGCAGAGCTCCTCTCCAGCAGGTCGTCCCCCAGCCTGTACTGATGCATGCGGTTTTTCCTTCCCAGGTGCAGGACTCTACACTTGCTCTTGTTAAACCTCATCTGGTGTATTCCTGCTGAGCTCTCCAGCCTGTCCAGGTCTTGCTGAAGGGCAGCACAGCCTTCTGGCATGTCGGCCACTCCTCCAGCTTTGTATCATCAGCGTACTTGCTGAGGGTGGACACTATTCCTTCATCAAGGTCGTCGATGAAGATGTTGAACAAGACCGGACCCAGCACCGACCCCTGGGGAACACTGCTAGTCACAGGTCTCCACCCAGACTCTGCACCGCCGGTCACCACCCTCTGAGCTCGGCCAGTCAGCCAGTTCTCAACCCACCTTACTGTCCTCTCATCTATCCCACACTTTCTCAGCTTTGCTAGCAGGATGTCATGGGAGACAGTATCAAAAGCCTTGCTAAAGTCAAGGTAGATGACATTCACTGCTCTCCACCCATCTACCCAGCTGGTGATGTCATCATAGAAGGCAACGAGGTTGGTCGAGCAGGATTTCCCCTTGGTGAGTCCATGCTGACTACTCCTCATAACCTTCTTCTCTTCCAGTTGCTTGGAGATGTCATCCAGAACAAGCTGTTCCAACACCTTTCCAGGGACAGAGGTGAGACTGACTGGCCTGTAGTTTCCCGGATCCTCCTTCTTGCCCTTCTTGAAGACCGGAGTGACACTGGCTATCCTCCAGTCTTCAGGCACCTCTCCTGTTCTCCAGGACCTTTCAAAGATGATAGAGAGCAGTTCGGTGATCACCTTCACTAGCTCCCTCAGCGCATGTGGATGCATCCCATCGGGGCACATGGATTTGTGTGTGTTGATCCCACTCAGATGCTCCCAGACCACTCCCTCGTCAACCAGGGGGGAGATCTCCATTTCCCAGACTCCCTCTCCTCCCTCCAGGGTCCAGGAGTCCCAGGGGGGAGTCTTTGAAGCAAAGACTAAAGCAAAGAAGGCATTCAGTATCTCTGCCTTCTCAGCGTCCCCTGTTACCAGGACACCCCCCTCGTTCAGCAGGGGACCCACATTATCCCTAGTCTTCCTTTTACTGTTTACATACTTAAAAAAAACCCCTTCTTATTATCCTTCTTCTCTTTTGAAAGCTTCACCTCCAGGTGGGCTTTAGCCTTCCTCGTCGCGTCCCTGCAGGCCCTGACAACACTTCTATACTCCTCCCAGGAGTATAGACAGGCCCTTTTTCCACATTTCATAGACCTTCTTCTTCCTTTTGATCTTATCGATGAGCTCCTTGCTCATCCACACAGGTCTCCTGCCCCCCTTCGCTTATTTCCTACTCTTAGGGATGCACCGATCCTGAGCTTGGAAGAAGTGCTGTTTAAATGTTGCCCATCTCTCACAAGCACCCTTGCCTTCTAGCAATCTAGCCCATGAGGTACTCCCAAGTAGGTCCTGGAAGAAGTCGAAGTTGGCTCTCCGGAAGTCCAGGGTAGCTATCCTACTTTTTGCCTTACTTCTTCCCCCAAGTTCCATCTTGAACTCCACTATCTCATGGTCGCTGCATCCCAAGCTGCCCCCAACCTTCACATCCCTAACAAGCCCATCCCCGTTGGTAAGAACAAAGTCCAGAAGCACCCCCCCACCTCATCGGCTCCTCCAACACCTGCGTCAGAAAATTGTCTTCAACTCATTGTAGGAACCGTTTGGACTGCACGTGCCTGGCTGAGTTGCTTACCTAACAAATGTCAGGATAATTGAAGTCCCCCATGAGAACCAGTGCCCGGGATTGTGAGGCTACTTCTAGCTGCTTGTAGAAGGCCTCATCGACCTCCTCCTCCTGATCTGGTGACCTGTAGTACACCCCCACAACAGTGTCCCCCATTCCAGCCCACCCCTTAATTCTCACCCACAAGCTCTCCACTTGTTCTTCACCCTCCCCCAGGTGGAGCTGGGTACATTCAAATTGCTCTCTCACATAAAGGGCAACTCCTCCCCCTCGCTTCCCCAGCCTGTCTTTCCTAAAGAGGACATAGCTCTCCATGACAGCGTTCCAGTCATGCAAGCTCTCCCACCATGTCTCTCTTATCCCAATGAGATCATGGCCCCGCAACTATACACAGATCTCGAGCTCATCCTGTTTATTTCCCATGCTTTGCACATTGGTATACAGGCATTTTAGGGAAGCAGCAGGCGCAGTTACCCCTGGAGGGATGCAAGAAGAAGATTCCGGACAGGGTATCGGGAATATTATCTTCTCTGAGGAGCCCTCGGATAATCCTATGGGACAACTCAGAGGTTTTTCCCTACTATCTTCAACAGTGACAGCAGTGACAACTTCCCCCAGCCCTTCTCTGTCACTTCTAACTCCCCTCCTTTCCCCCATCAAACCTAGTTTAAAGCCCTGGTAATCAGTCCAGAGAGCTTGCTCCCCAATACACTTCTGCCCCACTTGGTGAGTCGGAGTCCGTCAGCAGCCCACATACCTGGCTTCTCAAAGGCCTGCCCAAGATCAAAATACCCAAAGCCTTGGTCCAGACACCATCCCCTAAGCCAGTCATTTACCTATCCCATTCTCCTCCTTCTTTCTGGGTCCTGGTCACCCATCAGGAGAACACTACCTGCACCCTGATGAGAACACTACCTGCACCTCCGATCCCTTCATCATCCTTCCCAGGGATGCAAAGTCCTTTTTAATATTACTCATTTTTCTTGTTGCAGCTTCCCGGGACCCAGCCTGAATTACAACAAGAGGATAGTAGTCCTCTGGTTTAATGAGCTGTGGCAGAGCCTTCCTAACGTCTCTGACACGTGCTCCAGGAAGACAACACACATCTCTGGAGAGGTTATCCGGGCAGCAAATGGGAGCCTCAGTGCCCCCAAACAAGGAGTCTCCAATCACTAAGACTCTTCGCCCTTTTTTTGTGGCACTGGTTTTGATGCAGCGCCCCGTCCGGCCCTGCTCCTTATGCTCGATACTTCCCTCGTCCTTGACATGCTTCTCAGGGCCCGGGTTCTGACTACTGTCCAGACTGTCATCCTTTTCCTTTTCCTTCCTGAGAGCCTCAGATCTATTACCCAGGGACACTGTGGGGGTTGGTGGCACCGTGGGTGTTGGGGGCAGACGCCTCTTTCTGCTTCGAGCTGAGACGAGGGCCCAGCCCCTTTTCTCTTGTGGGCAGTCAAGCCCTCTGTCCTGCAGGTGAGCAACTGGATTGGCTACTACCCCTTGCAGGGACTTAGGCCTCAGTAGGGGCAGGTTGACACCTCCTATCTGTCACCCTCAGAGACTCCCAGGACCCCCTCAGGCTGCTGATTTCTTGCTGCAGCCCAGCCATCTGCTCAAGCAGTTCCTTGAGCAGGGCACACCTGCACCCACGACAGCCCTCTCTTCCCTCAGGACCCAGGGGGGGCCTCCGGATTCCAGAGCTCCCCACAGTCTCCAGTCTGGACTGCCACTTCCCCCCTCAGGGGATCCACCTGGGTGCCCACGTGAGCCCAGAGAGGCCATGTCCCCTCAGTTTGGGTTGCTGCCTCGTCTCTGCCGCTGTGACTGGTGCCCACCATGGTGAATTTTAAATTGTAAAAGGCGGAGTTCTCCAAGGAGAGGAGAAGAATGGAGGTGGGAAAGGGAGGAGAGGATCCTCCCTGTGCTCCTCCCTGCCCCGCTTGAACTGCCCCGCTTGAACTGCCTGCGCTAAGTGCCAAAGTCTGTCCTGTTTGCATGTCCTGTTTGTGGTGCTCCCTAGGGACTGCTTTTATACCATCAGGGGGTTGGCTGTTGTCACCCCGGTTCCGCCCTCAGCACGTCAGCGCCTGTGGGCGGCACAAGCACAGCTCCTGCCTGCTCCGGGGGGGGGGAGGGGCGGGGCTGGGCTGTGGCTCTGATCAAACGGCTCTGCACTGCGTTATTGCGGGGGCGGGGGGGGGGGGGTGTTAGGGGTTGGCTCCGTCCATCTCCCTGCCAGGAACCCTCGCTGCAGCCGATCCGCGCGAGGTCCTCATTAAAATGGATAGAGCAACTGGAATGCATTGAATTCTGCCTAGGAGTAGATGAAGAGCGAGTTGAGAGCTTTTGAGTAAGGATTAAAGGGCAGGCTACCATGGCTGACACTGTTGTGGGTGTTTTCTACAAGCCACCTGATCAGGAAGAGGAAGTAGATGAAGCCTTCTACAGACAGCTAGAAGAAGCCTCACAATCACAAGCCCTGGTTCTCATGGGAGACTTCAACCACCCTGATATCTGCTGGGAAGACCATACAGCTAGGCATAAGCAGTCCAGGATGTTTCTGCAGTGCATTGATGATAACTTCTTGACACAGGTGCGGTCAAGGAGCCAACAAGGAGAGGTGTGCTGCTGGACATTGTATTAACAAACAAAGAAGGGCTGGTTGGAGATGTAAAGGTTGGGGGCAGCCTTGGCTACAGTGACCATGATATGGAGTTCAGGATCTTGTGAGGAGGAAGCAGGGCAAAAAGTAGGGTTGCGACTCTGGTCTTCGGGAGAGCAAACTTTGGCCTCTTCAGGGACCTGCTTGGAGGAATCCCATGGGTCAGGGCCCTAGAAGGAAAGAGGGTCCAAGAGAGCTGGTCAGTATTCAAGTATCCCTTCCTCCAAGCTCAAGATTGATGTATTCCTATGAGCAAGAAGGCAAGTAAAGAGGGCAGGAGAAGTGCATGGATGAGCAAGGAGATCCTGGCAAAACTCAGACAGAAGAAGGAAGTTTACAGCATGTGGAAAAAGGGACAGGCCACTTGGGAGGAATATAGGGACATTCTTAGAGTACGCAGGGATGCGACAAGGAAGGCCAAGGCCCATTTGGAATTAAATCTGGCAGGGGATGTCAAGAAGAGCTTCTTCAAATACATCAGTAGCAAAAGGAAGACGGGAAAATGTCGGCCCACTGCTGAATGGGGCAAATGCCCTGGTAATGAAGAATACAGAGAAGGAAGAGTTGCTGAATGCCTTTTTTGCTTCAGTCTTTACTGCTAAGACCAGCCCTCGGGAATCTCAGATCCTAGAGACAAGAGAGGATGTCTGGAGAAAGAAGGTGTTTGGAGGAATGGGTTAACTAACATAGCTGTTTGGTGGGCTCAGAGGCACCCTATTGGACATGCTTGAGCTCCAGGCCTTGGTACAGAGAAGATCAAAGAAGCACAGTGAGGATCACAGCATGGTGGTAAAAACTGCGCCTGCACAAACCCTTGATTAAAAACAGGCGAAAACAACAGGCCAGTGATCTCCTGGCACAGACCCTGTTTAGCAGTTCCTGTGTCCCCAGTTGTGTGCCTCTGCTTGGGTGTAGCTTCAGGGATCCCTCAGTTGGTGAGGTAACAAGAATAAATCTACTCTTCACATTTTAGCAACCAGTCTGTGGTTGTTCCTGCTGCCTTCCTGTACTGATTCACACAGAGGACTTTCCTTTGGTCAAGGATGTTCGGGTTAGAGATCATTTAAACAAACTTGACACCTACAAATCCATTAACCCCGATGAGATGCACCCACAAATGGTGAGGGAGCTGGTGGATGTTATTGCTAGGCCACTCTCCATCATTTTTGAAAGGTCATGGAGAACAGGAGAGGTGCCTGAGGACTGGAAGAAAGCCAATGTCACGCCAGTCTTCAAAAAGGGCAAGAAGGATGACACAGAAAACTACAGGCCAGTCACCTTCAGCTCCATCCCTGGAAAAGTGATCCTGGAGGTCATCTCCAAGCACGTGGAGGCTAAGAAGGTGATCAGGAGTAGTCAGCATGGATTCAGCAAGGGGAAATCACGCTTAACCAATCTGATAACCTTATATGATGGGATGACTAGCTGGGTAGATGAGGGGAGAGCGGTGGATGTGGTCTACCTTGACTTCAGCAAGGCTTTTGATACTGTCTCCCATGACATCCTGCTAGCAAAGCTGAGAAAGTGTGGGATAGATGAGAGGACAGTAAGGTGGGTTGAGAACTGGCTGACTGGCCGAGCTCAGAGGGTTGTGCTTAGTGATGCGGAATCTAGTTGGAGGCCTGTAGCTAGCGGTGTCCCCCAGGGGTCAGTACTGGGTCCAGTCTTGTTCAACTTATTCATCAGTGACCTGGATGATAGAACAGAGTGCACCTTCAGCAAGTTTGCTGATGACACAAAACTGGGAGGAGTAACTGATACCCCAGAGGGCTGTGCTGCCATTCAGAGGGACCTGGACAGGCTGGAGGGTTGGGCCTAGAGGAACCTTGTGAAGTTCAACGAGGGCAAGTGCAGGGTCCTGCACCTAGGGAGGAATAACCCCAAGCACCGGTACAGGTTGGGGGGTGACCTGCTGGAGAGCAGCTCTGCAGAGAGAGACCTGGGACTCCTGGTGGACATCAGGCTGACCATGAGTTGGCAATGTGCCCTTGTGGCCAAGAAGGCCAACGGTATCCTGGGCTGCATTCAGAAGAGTGTTGCCAGCAGGTCAAGGGAGGTGATCCTCCCCCTCTACTCAGCCCTGGTGAGGCCACACCTGGAGTGCTGTGTCCAGTCCTGGGCTCCCCAGAACAAGAGGGACATAGAACTACTGGAGTGAGTCCAGAGGAGGGCTACAAAGATGATTAGAGGACTGGAGCACCTGTCGTACAAGGACAGGCTGAGAGAACTGGGCCTGTTTATCCTGGAGAAGAGAAGAACAAGAGAGAATCTTATCAATGTATATAAATATCTGAGGGGAGAGTGTCAAGAGGATGGGGCCAGACGGTTTAGTAGTGCCCAGTGATAGGATGAGAGGCAACAGGCACAAACTTAAACACAGGAACACAGGAAGTTCCATCTGAATATGAGAGGGCGCTTCTTTACTGTGAGGGTGACAGAGAACAGATTGCCCAGAGAGGTTGTGGAGTCTCCTTCTCTGGAGATATTCAAAACCCGCCTGGATGCTATCCTGCACAACGTGCTCTAGGTGACCTTGCTTGAGCAGGGGGTTGGACCAGATGATCTCTAGAGGTCCCTTCCAACCTTAACCATTCTGTGATTTAGTTAATGTCAACATATTATACACAAGGAGAAAATTTAGTCTTGGCATAACTGAGAGTCCAACTGATGGAAAAAAGCAGTTGCACCTGTTTCCTCTAGAATTATAACTAGTTGTTATTCCATGGATAAGCAGGGCATGGTAACATTTCAAATGTCTTCCTATGTTAGGAAGTATGGGTGTTAAGGGTAGAATTGAAGCCAAGATGTTTCCTATTGCCTGGAAAAATGTAACTGTCCATGTACTTACATGTGTTTTTCCATGTCAGTGTTTCTTCATTTCTCTCATTGAAGTACTAATGTTAGTGACATTACTGGTCAGTTTTTGGAGCTAGAGAATTTGGATTTGAAGGACTTAACAAATCATTTTGATTAATTCTATGATACAGTCATGCACTCAACTCTGAGACTAGCCTTCATCTCTTTGATCTTTATCCATTTAGCAGTATAAAGAATCAAATTCTATTGTAACTTTAAGGAAATTTGGATGGTTTCGCTAAGGTGTCAGTGTAGTTTTTTTGCTTTTTGTTTTGTTTTTAAATGGAGTTTGAGCTAATTAAGGGAGTGTGTGTATGTGTATGATAGACTTTCATTGCTTTAAGTGCTGAGGGGAAAAACCTGTGTTTTCTAACTTTTTCCCAAAGCTGGGAAAAAGCAAAGCAACGTTGAAGAAAATAGGGAGGCTTGTAGCTTGTGTAGTCTCTAGCTGAGAAAATAAGGAAACCTTAAAGGAAACAGAGACTGGTAGCCTTGAGCTAGCAGAAGCAGAGAAGATAAGGGATGAAAGGTAAAAAACAAGAAGGAGAAAACAGCTGCAGGAAGATTCCAGGCTGACCTATGGTAACCTTTTGCTCATTAAGGGTCATTAACATATTACAATCACACCTATCAAAATGATAATGCATGCTAATGTGGGATTTGGTGCCCCACCCCCGCTGGTCCTCTGTAATGCACAATCTCAGTAGAGATGAGTTAGGTGAGCTGGTACAGCCAATCAAAAGTAGCCAGAGAGATAGTTTTCACAAGTTTGCTGTGTATAAATGATGGTGATTCAAGCCAGAGGTGTGCTTGCTTTGCAAAAGATTGCCAAGCACCTGACTCTGCAGAGTTATGTCTTTAATTAAATAATTAAAAGACCTTTGTGTGGATTCTGACTCTGTATGTTTATTAGCAGGGTGCACTGGGCATGAACCTACAGACAACGTAACTGCTTTTGACTTGAAAGTTGATTAGACTTAGAATTTATTTTCTCATTTCCTTTACTCTCAGGTGTGCAATACTTATGTTTCAAAAGGAATTTGTACTTTGGTTGTAAAATCAGGATCTATACTGCAGACTTCTTATTAATACTCAGTTATTAGTTTGAGTGGATGATCTGATGAAGGGATGTTATTCTGTGTTAGCTTACAAAGCTATCAAAGAGAGTAGAATGTGAGAATTTCCTGCTTATTTGTGCAACTGTCTAACTTCTAACAGGTTGGAAAGAACAACTTCAGACCTCATCCCAAAGTTGAATCCAGCGTTGTCAGAATAGAGCCAAAGAACCAACCACCACCTATCAACTTCCAGGTAAAGCATTGGATACTCTAATATCAATGTAACATACTAATATTAGTATTTAATTTCATTTGTTTTTCTCTTTACTTTTTTTATGCTGATTTCACTACGAAGTATCCATTGGCATTTACAGAACACCAAAATACTCCTCTACTGATCAGGCTTGCATTAGTACATTACCTGCATGTGCCACCATCAGTTTAGGTGCAGCTCCTGTGTTGGAACAGGCTCCCCAGGGGCATAGTCATGGCACCAAGCCTGTTGGAATTTAAGAAGCGTTTGGACTGTGCTCTTAGTCATATGGTCTGAATTTTTGGGTAGACCTGTGTGGTGCCAGGAGTTGGACTTGATGATCCTTGTGGGTCCCTTCCAACTCGGAATATTTTATGATTTTCTTATAGTATTTCTGATAAGGCTGAAGTACCATCTCCATGTCAGTTGGAGAGTTGTTACTCATAATGTTCCTTTCATAGTACTTCCCATCTCCCAGAAACTCTTCCAGCTGATGAGTTTGTTACTTATGATCAAAGGAGGGCCTATGAGAACTTCTCATAGACGTTACAGAGTCATTTGAAGATAAGACATGTTATAGGATAGTATTCTTCAAGTTAATTTTTGAAATACTTTGATCTTCAAGACCATTTCAGCCTTGCCCAGCATTAGCCAGATTTTCTTGAAGTATCTGCCTTCTCAGCAATTAAGATCTAGCCAGTAGTGCCTAGGCACAAAAAAGAACAATTGAAATGTTTTTGTGGGTGAAGTTTTTTTGGTTTATTTTTCCTCCTTTTGTATTGCCTTGTCCAAGGCTGCATGGTTTTTGCATTAAGAAAGATACTTTCCTGAAAGATTTTTGTGTTCAGTGTTGTTGTGAAATTGTCAATAGTGTTTGTTCTTGTTTATAGCAGTTGTATGTTCCTTTGATTAAATACTGAACACTTTAATTTCAGGAACGTGATTGTCTAGTAAGGATAACCTTTGTTAGGATAGACAAGATACTCTCTGTAGCCTTTAAGTAACATTTATTAGAGGTAAATTTATCGGAGTTTCAGAGTCCATCCAACTAACCATTTCTTTTGTGCAAATGTCTAGCAGTGTTATATACATGCTAGCAGAGTCTGGGATAAACCATGATGGAGAACTTATCAGAAGAGTTTGTGACCTCAGCATATGAAACTTTTTAGAAGAAAACTCTACTGGGCAGTTATTCAAAAAGAACAGCTCTCTGTAGTTTAATTATATTAATTGCTTTTTATCGTAAAGATTAAGAATCAGTTGAATAAAACAACAAGTTCAGTTTTCATTTTAGACTTGTATTCCTTTCAGGTCAAGAGCTGTAGAGCAGTTGCTGGATCATAATTACCGAATTCACTGATCCTTTTTAATATATTAAATTCTATTCCTGTGTACTGTGACCTAAATACTAACATAAGAATAAAAAAAATCAGAACTGAAAAGCTTAATACGTTAAAGCTTTTCTAAGAGAATTTCAGGAAGGGAAGAATTTAACTCTTACTAAAGAAAAATGTAAAAGGGTCACTAAATTACAGTGGAAAAAAAATATCTGAGGATATTGTTAATATCTTGGCTGCACATGTCTCAAGGCCTGACTTTTTCCCAAAAAGCTAGTAAGATTTTTTTTTTGTCTGCTTAGCGATACTGTTTGTGATTTATTTACAGTGAATGAGCTGAGATATAAAAATTCAGACAATGAAAGAAAACAATCCATAGAAGAAAAAAAATACAGCTTATCTCATGAAATAATAACTCTTCTAAAAGCAGGGAAAGAATAGATGATTTAAATTAACCTTATTCTATGCTATGAATAGAAAAGTAATTTGCATCTTTTTCTGTTGACAGGAAATAACTTCAAAATTATGGTGAAAATACAGACAATCCTAAGATACTGATTACTCTGAAAAACGAGCCTGTTCAATGAATATAGATGACTTCATTAGGTAAATCTTTTCTCTTTAGGCCTTCCTTTTAAGCCTCTTCAATTTTACCTGCTTCTATACCGATGTTGTACAGATTGGTATTGGGTTACATAGGGAAAATACTAGCCCTGGTTTCCTCTGAATACCAGACACTTTTTGCTTCCCAGTCCTAAACATGAAGAAGCACTTAAACCCTATATATATTTTAACTGCTGCTTACAGTATTCAGAACAAACTAAAGATTCCTACTTCTGTAACTTGTGTACTAGATACTTCTATGTATCTTCTAAAAATAGCTCTAATAACAGAATTGGTTATCGTAACTTCTCTGGAGACTTATGCAGCCCTTCCCTGTCCATCTGTCTTGAGAATTAGGCCTTGATCTATAGCATAATTTGGAAATTTTAGTAATTGATTACTATATTCTATTCTTCTGGTCAGTAATTTAAGTTGGAACAGGAATCCTCTCCTAATTAAAGATAAAATTCCTAGCCACTTCTCAGCATAACAATTTAATGCAGCTATTACTCTTTAACGAGATGTGGTAAACCTGGTAGGGTACAATATAAATAACTGTGCTGGAAATATATCTACATCTCTAAAATGGCAAACTTAATAGTAGCTTCTAGTATAACCTTTGTAACATTTTTTTATAGCACTTGAACAATGACTGCTTTTGTGGTATTTTTGTATCTTCTTTGCCAGCCAGTATGTCTTGGAAATGACTTAATCAGCAATATAAATTAGTGGGAAATTATAACATGAATATTTCACTTCCAGACTGTTGCATGGCTTCAATTACGAAGGCATCCATTTCTCACAGATCTGTCACTCTTACAGTAGAATCTATATTTTGTTATCTAAGCCTTACCTAAACCAGAGTGACTGCAATGGGACAAGCTCTTCTCACAAAAGCAATAAACAGAATACATCATGCGCAATCTGGTTCTTGTTAAGAACATTGCATACAATTTTATCACAGATAATAGGCAAGAAGATGCTGCCCTGTATTTTAAAGGTATTAAATTATTTCAGTACTGAAGTGAGGTGCTAGATTTCCACAGAACAGTGTATTTTTAAATATACTCAATGACATGAAGATCAATGCTGCCATAACTGAAATCTGTGTTCTTTGGCCATGGACTCCATCTCGGTATATTCTTGCAAAACTTACAGTACAGCTCATAAGTCTGGTCTGCACAACAAAAATGGATTTGTAGTAATTCCATTTGTTTTTTGTTTGTTTTAAAAAAATACTTTAAAACTTTCTTTTGAGTTGACATGACGGTCTCTTCCATTTGTCCACTGGTACCTACCAGCATTCCAGATCTGTTAGTAACCTGCTTCCATTAGAGAAATCCCAATAAGTGTTTTTCAGAAACAGGAACATTTATCTTATGGGCTTGGTGTGGGATAGTTATGAAAGCATCACTGAGGTATCTAAAATTACTACTCATCATCTCCTTCCCCCCCCCCCCCCCCTTACTGCCATCAAACCCCTTGTAGGAATCAGCAGAAAGTTAGCAACTGGCCAGATGGTTTTTCGTTGGTGTTTTTTTTTTTTGTCAACTGTACAGTAAGGCAGCTATTTTCATAAGAAAATAACTTTGTACCTCAAGTCACTGAGGAGTTTTAGCAAAGATCAAAGCTTTCAGTGAGGTTCAAAGCAATGCATTTCTGTTCCCTGACAGACTTATTGAACTGTCTTAATATAGTTTGGATTATTTTATTGGATTTATGTGGCAAGGGTTTGGTAGCAGAGGAGCTGCAGGGGTGGCCTCTGTGAGAAAAGTCCAGAACCAAACCAATGAGCAATGGTGGTTGCGTCTCTGTGAAAGCGTATTTAAGAAGGGGGGGAAAGCTGTGCAACAGCAGCTAGGAGAGAGGAGTGAGAAAATGTGAGAGAAACAGCCATGCAGACACCAAGATCAGTGAAGAAGGAAGTGCTCCAGGCACCAGAGAAGAAGTTTCCCTGCAGCCTGTGGAGAGGACCATGGTGGAGCAGATCTCCATGCTGCATCCTGTGGAGGAGCCAACTGTGGAGCAGGTGGATCTAACCTGAAGGAGGCTGCATCCCATGGAGAGCCCCTGCCATAGCAGACTCTGGACTGGAACTGAAGCCCATGGCGAGGAATCAACACAGGAGCAGGTGACCTGGCAGGAGCTGCTGTCCATGCGAGACCCAGACTGGAGCAGTTTGCTTCTGACAGATGGACCCCGTGGTATGGACCCATATCTGGAGCAGTTCTTGAAGAGCTGCTGCCTGTGGGAAGCCCACGCCGGATCAGTTCGGTAAGGACGGCATCCCATGGGAGGGACCCCACGTTGGAGCAGGGGAAGAGAGTGACTAAGAAGGTGTCCTGGTTCCAGTTAGGACAGAGTTAACTTTCCTCCTAGTAGCTGGTAGGGTGCTATGTTTTGGATTAGGATGAGAATGTTAATAACACACTGATGTTTTAATTGTTGCAGAGCAGTGCTTACACTAAGCCAAGGACTTTTCAGCTTCTTGCTCTGTCCTGCCAGCGAGCAGGCTGGGGGGTGCAGCAGGAGCTGGGAGGGGACAGACCCAGGGCAGCTGACCCAAACTGGCCAAAGGGGTATTCCATACCATCTGACGTCATGCTAAACAATATATAGGGGTGGCTGGCCGGGGTGGGGGGGCCGGCTGCTCGGGGATAGGCTGGGCATCGGTCAGCGGGTGGTGAGGAATTGAATTGTGCATCACTTGTTTCACACAAATTATTATTATTAGTAACACTATTATTATTATTGTTATTATTATTTTTCTGTCTTAATAAACTGTCTTTATCTCAACTCACAGGCTTCACTTTCCCGTTTCTCTCCCTCATCCCAGAGAGGGAGGGGGGAGGGTGAGTGAACAGCTGTGTGGTGTTTAGCTGCCGGCCGGGTTAAACCACAACAGAAGGAGCGGCAGAGACAAAGCTTTAGGGACTGACCACAACCCCCCTTCCCCTGCACTACTTAAGAGGGGGGCGTGTGTGTGAAGTGAAGTTGTTTTTAGTTTGCTGTTAGTTTCTCACTGTTCTAGTCTGCTAGTGATAGGCAATAAATTATATTAATTTCCCTCTGAGTCTGTTTTGCCTATGACAGTAATTGGCAATTTCTGTGTCCTTATCTCAACCCTTCAGCCCTTTCCATCGTATTTTCTCCTCCTTTTTCCTTTGAGGAGGGGGAGTGAGAGAGCAGCTATGGTGTAGTTTAGTTGCCCAGGATGCTAAAGCCACCACAGTTAGATATTTTTTATTAAGGACAAGGCAGAATTTTCCCAATGAAATTTGTGTTAACTTGTATCATGGCCATCAAAAGAAAAATCTACTTTGATTTGTCTTATGATTCATGAAAACAGTAATTATTAACTTTTTGTAGCATCATGCGGAGGTAAAGGCATAACTCTGTATTAACAAACGTAAGTCATCTGTCTCATGGGTGGCATCTCTTTTTCCATAAGACCACAATAAGTAGAGAAGAAACATTACCGAATCCTTTTCCAAAATTCAACTTAATTTTATACAAGTCCAATGTCAATATGTTAAAAGTCAATGATTCAGAAACATGTACTTGAATTTGCAGGCATCCTGAAAGAGGAATTTAACAACTCTAGTACTGCTTCACTGCCTATCAAAACAATTTGAGTGATGGTTAAGTAGCCACAGCAATACGCACAGACCAAGACAGAAGGAACAAATGTAGGAGCTTTGCATCATGCTCTTCATAAATGTTTTTGTTGTACAGCGCACAAAACAGTATATACTTCTCGGAGTACTATCCAAATAATGTCAGCCCATCAGAGCAATGGGTTACAGGAATTCAAGTGCTGTAACCAGCCATATCAATTGTTTATCTATCTTAATTCTCACTGCTTCAGTCTCAGTGTCAATCTAATCTTTACAGCAGGCTCTATCACAAAGGTAGTCTCTTAACAGCCTCTAGACATAATTTTGACTTCCATCTGGTACCTGACAAGCCATGATGTTTCTTTGAGATCTGCTGCAAAACAAAAGTCAGGACAGGGATCTAGGGAACATCTTCCTACCTTACAAATTTGCACAGAATGGTCATTTCCAGAAGTAAATACTCATTCTGAAATCAGAGGCCTTTTTAGTAGTGCAATAACTTGCATGTGTTTACAAAGTGTACCCCTTCCCAAAGCAGAACAGACCTTTCATAGAAGTAAATTCTCATCTGTAACTCAGTTAATAGCTTAATTTATTTAACACATTATGTAAAATCTACATTGTTGTTTCACTTTTCATGTTTACACACAGGAGGATTGTTTTTTTAATTTTTAACCATGATGCAACAAGAACTTCTTATAGCCTACCTTCTTATAGGAGGTGCAAACATTAAACACTATGAGAATTCCTGGCTCATTTATCTTGTTTTTCATTGCATTCCCTTTATTTTCCTCCCAGCCTGGCTCAAATGAACAAGGTTTGTATTCCACAAGTAATGTTTAAACAGTTCCAAGTGAAAGTCTGCCGATAGGAAGACTCCTGGAAACAGGGAAAACTCCTAGAGAGGTCTATAACTCTTCATTTGACAAGAAGTTCTTACGTGAAAGGTCAATCTTTTGGATACTGATTTGCAAAAGTAACTTGAGTGACACCAACTAAAAAGTGCTGATACGCATTCTTTGTGAGAATTCAGGTACTTGATACTTGAGAGATTTCAACTAGCACTAGGTAGAGATATGCAAATCCTCAAATGATGCAATTTCACCCCTCTTTTCAGCTGTTGGCACTGTATATAAAGGGAAATATAGGTATTAACTACTTTTTTTTTATTTATTTAAAGCAATAGAGCGACTCAAACTGCCTGCAAACTACAGTTAATGTACATGTAAGTCTGTCATGGATCAAAACCCAAATTTTAACAGTAGGTGAAAAGCCAATATATATTTCTTTAGCTGGATCCTTGAACTTTGACAGTTATCCTATCCATATACAGAGCTCAGATTGTACCTTTTTTCTGACAGCATTATCATCCCATACCACATACTACATACCAGCATTATCCTGTTACAACTCTCCTCAGTACTTAAACATTACTTTTTTTATACATCGACTAATTTATATTTTTGTTTTTTTGATTCTTTTTTTCCTTGAGAAAAATGTTTGAATTGCATAACTATTCTTTATGGTATTCAAATAAATCTAGATTCCAGATTTTTTACAAGGAGGATGGAAAGTCCAGCTGTTTGTCCACTCTAACAGCTCTTGCAGTTCCTGTTCAAATGATGTGGCACATCCTGTGAAATGAATGATCTAGCTACCAAAAAAAAAAGTCTCAAAACACATTAAAAATGTACACAGACTAAAAGTAATTAATATTGACTAAGGAATGTTGTTTATTGAGTCTGTGCTTCAGAAAGAGGATGTTTAGGGTTAAGTAGCCTTCATCAAGGCACAGAATGGGAAGAGGTAAGCACAGCTGCCTGTAGAAGAGAAACTATATACAACCATGAGTGAGGTGTGCATGCACGCAAACACAATTTAGAACTGCATAGCTGGTCTTTGTAACAAAACTGAACACAGTTAAAAGGAAATATTGTGACTTTTTAATGGCCACAGTTCTACTTCATTATTAAAAACTTGGCAAATTTTCCAAACATAAAATTCACAATTTGAATAAATGAAATATTTTAAACAAAGTGCTTCATGGATCTGAACCCTGCATGGTTGTACCGTCTGGTCTAGAAGCATTTTGTAGACATCATAGGAGCATTTCACACAAAACCAAAAATGTAATTCAGGTGAATAAGAAACAGGACATTTCCACAGACATTTCTAATGTTTTCACACTTTCAAGTAGTTGAGTTCTTACAGCCACTGGGTTTTGTAACAAATGTGTGCTACAGCAGTAAGGGTTTGTGGATTCCTTTAGCAGCAAAGGCCCATTTCAAAGGGCACGTGGTCTTTTCGGGTTGATCTGTTTACTGGCCTGTTCCTCCTCCTGTAGAGCTGCTCGGAAAGATTTCACTTTATCTTTAATGAAAAAGAGAGAATGAGTACTGATGTGCTTGTACCCAACAAAGATCTTGAAACTAAGCCCTGAACTCCACAACCCTGCCCTAATGCACAACAAAGAAAATTCCTCCACAAAAACAGTTGAAGCTACAAGAAACTCCAAGAGGATTAAGATAAGCTTAAATTCAGTACTCACCATACAAACAAGCTTTTTAGCAACTTAGTCCCTTCTTAGATGCTACCCGTCTCTAGGCAGGATAGATTTGGAAACTACACAATTGCACTCCAAGTATGTAACCTGTTTGTGCTTAAATTCTGCTTCTAACTTACAGAGTACAGGAAGATACACACAGCATACTTCCTTTTCCTTCCCAGCAGCTTCCGAATCATTCTTAAAAGCAGACAAAATTGTATCTTAGTGTATGATCAGCAACATTCTCCCCTATTTTGTGCTCCCCTATCTGCACTACACTGGTGCAGCCTCACCTTGAGTCCTGTGTGCAGTTTTGGGTGCCACAATACAAGAAAAACATAAAACTATTAGAGTCCAAAGGAGGGCTATGAAGATGGTGAAGGGTCTACAGGGGAAGATGTATGAGGAGTGGCTGAAGTCACTTGGATTGTTCAGCCTAAAGAAGAGGAGACTGAGGGGAGACCTCATGGCAGCCTACAGCTTCCTCATGAGGGGAAGAGAGAGGCAGGCGCTGATCTCTTCTCTCTGGTGACCAGCAATAGGCTCCGAGGGGATGGCATGAAGCTGTGACAGGGGAGGTAGAGGTTGGATATTAGGAAAGGGTTCTTTACTAAGAGGGTGGTTGGGCACTGGAACAGGCTCCCAAGGGAAGTGGTCATGGCACCAAGCCTGCTGGAGTTCAAGAAGCGTTACACAACACTGTCAGACATACGGTTTGATTTTTGGGCAGTCCTTTCTGGAGCCAGGAGTTGGGACTCAGTGATCCTTGTGGGTCCCTTCCAACTCAGGTAATTCTATGATTCTATGATTTTCCTATGAATGCATTTGTGATTATATTTTTGAAGTTTTTCACTGTAAATGGATAAACACATCATTTAAAAAAATTAATCATAACTATCAGGAGAGAGGGAGAAACCTGAGAAAGGAAGCATGGCATTCCTTCATATTTCTATGCCTCTTCCCCCCACTCTCCTGTGATAGGTCCAAGAAGATGAAGGAAAACATAATGACAGCGTGAAGAAATTAGTTCCAAAGTGAAAGGGGAAAAAAAATGAAATATGCAGTGACCATTATGTGCCACCAGCAGAACACAGAAGTTACTGGGAGAATCTTTGACTTCCCTTCTGTAAAGCTATACAAGCATCATCCTGCCTGTAAAGACACAAGGATCTCTTAGATAACCTTTACCTCCAGTGTCTTGTTTCAAAAGAGGTATCTAATAAGCTTTAGAAGAACAGAGAATCACCTAAACTGTGTTTTCTCGCTGCTGGTGTCTCAAATTGTCTCTTCCTGAAGAGGAAGCCATCATTTAGTTTGTAAGAAGCAAAGGAACATACAACCAATTCTTTGCTGAGCAGGTCACATCTGATTTGCTTAATGCATTCTTATAACCTACAGTAGATACTCAGACTGAGAAAAATCTAAGATTTTATCTTCTAAGGAATTTTCTAATGTGGATCCAAAAAACAAAAGAAAAAGAAAAAAAAAACAACAAAAACCACAAAAACAACAACAAAAAAATCCTTGAATTTTCACCAGTGTAACATGCCTGCTGGAGTGCAAAGAGATACAGAATCTAAAATGAAAAATAAATCTCCATGAGGTATCAAGCTGACAAGATGATTTTAGATGACAAGTGGAACAGGCACTAATTAACTGCATTTTTTTTTTTTAACAAAGAGAGGCTGGTAAAATTCAGACAGAAAGGCTGCTGAAGAAAAAAGTAGACTAACAAACAAGCTACTCAGAGCTTGATGCAACTCTTAAAGCACAAATTAAAAAAAAAATGACAGCAGACTCCCTGCTACACCACAGAGTGCAACAGAGCAGGAGGTGGGAGTTGCAGCTAATTTTTCCTCATTGCATTACCTTATTTTTTTTTTCTGTACAGTTCTTTTGGCTTTTCTTTTCCCTCTCTTTATCATTTTGGAACAAAGGAAAAGAAAAGGAAAGTTGGAGGAACAAGTTCCTACTTCCTGGAGTCTTTTAAACTAGGATGAACAGAATACAGATGTGAACTTGCTCTTGGCAGCAGAATAAGCATTACTTCAACAGGGCATTAAAGAACAGCATAAGAGGAAAAAAAAATCCCAAAATATAAGCACGCTCTACGAACTGCTAATAACGCACATAAAATTGATTAAAAGCAATCTACCTCTAAGTTCGGTCAGAATATCAATTTTCTGCTCTAGAATTGCTTCAAGTTGTGTAGCATAAGAATCCACATCATAGTCTACTTCTTCTGTCATCTCAAGAAGGGCTTTTTCATCTTCCAGCCATCTAATAGATTCCTAGATAAAAATTAAAAACAAACAAACAAAAAACAAAAACAAGTAAATAAGAAGAAATTCTTTGATGGTGGTGAGGCACTGGAACAGGTTGCCCAGAGAAGTTGTGGATGCCTCAGCCCTGGCAGTGTTTAAGGCCAGGTTGGATGGGGCTTTGAGCAACCTGGTCTAGTGGATGGTGTCCCTGGCCTTGGCAGGGGGGTTGGAATTATAAGGTCTTTGAGATCCCTTCAAACCCTGTACTGGGACTGGTTGGGATGGAGTTAACTTTCCCTGCAGCAGCCCATACAGTGCTGTGCTCTGCACTCGTAGCTAGAACAGCACTGGTATCACTCCAGTGTTGTGTCTATTGCTGAGCAATACTGGCACAGCATCAAGACTCCCTCCAATCCCCCCCCCTCGAAAAGCCAGCAGGCTGGGGGTGGGCAAGAAGAGGGGGAGGGGACATCACCAGGGCAGCTGACCTAAACCAACCAAAGGGATATTCCATACCATATGATATCACACTCAGCAATAAAAGGTGGGTGTACTGGGTTTATATGGCAATATTTTGGTAGCAGAGGTGCTGCAGGGGTGACCTCTGTGAGAAGAGTCCAGAAGCTGCCCCATGTTAGATAAGGGCCAGTTTCAGCTGGCTCCAAAAGGGACCTGCCACTGGCCGGAGTCAAGCCAATAAGCAATGGTGGTTGTGTCTGTGAGCACATATTTAAGAAAGGGGGGAAAAAAACTGCTGCACAAAAGCAGCTGGGACAGAGAGAGGAGTGAGAAACAGCCCTGCAGACACCAAGGTCAGTGAAGAAGGAGGGGGAGGAGGTGCTTCAGGCGCCAGAGCTGAAGTTCCCCTGCGGCCTGTGAAGAGGACCATGGTGGAGCAGGTTGTCCCCCTGCAGCCCATGGTGTACCACAGAGGAGTAGATCTCCGCCCTGCAGCCTGTGGAGGAGCCCATGGTGGAGCAGGTGGATCTGACCTGAAGAAGGCTGCGGCCTGTGGAGAACCCCTGCCTGAACAGACTTCGGGCTTGACCTGTGGAAAGGAGCCCATGCAGGAGCAGGTGATCTGGCAGGAGCTGCCAACCATGGGGGACCCATGTTGGAGCAGTTTGCTCCTGACGGATAGACCCCATGGTATAGACCCATATTGGAGCAGTTCTTGAAGAGCTGCTGCCTATGGGAAGCCCATGTAGGATCAGTTCGGCAGGGACTGTAGCCTGTGGGAGGGGCTCCACCTTGGAGAAGGGGAAGAGAGTGACCATGAAGGAGCAGCGGAGACAAAGCGTTACAGAGTAACCGCAACCCCCACTCCCTGTTCCCCTGTGGCACTCGGAGGGAGGAGGTGGAAGAGGGTGGGGGGGGGGAAGGTATTTTTAGTTTTTTGGAGTTTCTCATTGCCCTAGGTTGTTAGTAATAGGTAATAAATTATATTAATTTCCCTACTCTGAGTCTGTTTTACCCGTGACAATAACTGTTGAGTGATCTCCCTGTCCTTATCTCAACCCTTGAGCACTTTCCATTGTATTTTCTCCCCCTTTCCCTTTGAGGAGGGGGAGTGAGAGAGCAGTTGTGGTGGAGCTCAGCTGCCCAGCTGGGTAAAACCACCACAGTTGTTTGTGGTGCCCAACATGGGGCTTGAAGGGTTGAGATAACAATAGATTTGATCAGAGTGCTTTAACGGGAACTTGCAATTAGAATTTAGTTTACAGTTGCTAGTCACAATGCTGTCTGAATTGCTGTTAATATTTTTCTATGTCATCCTGTTTTATGTGATCTGCCATGTTCTCCCTTCTACTCCCTTCTACTCTCCCTTCTACTTCTTCTCCAATCTGCTATAGGCAGATTGGAGAGTTTGTTAAAGCCTGTGTCTGTTTTTTTCAGTTTGCTGTTCTGTAAAGCACTGGCCTTGAGCCTAATCTGGTATTCGGGCCCTGCATTACTGTCATCTCTGTCCTTTGAGAACTATCTCTTGGAGAATATTAACAACTACACTCTCTCTTTTTCCTCCTCTGGAAGTCAGTTTGTGGACGATATCAGGAATGGTACCTCCTCCTCTTCCTGTGTTGTAGGAAGACACTGCAGAACCAACAACAGGTCAGCTTCGCAAGGAACTGGGCAAGTGCAGCAACGACTTGAGCTAAGCTGGCATTGGCGTCCAGAAATCCTACTCTGACTGTCCTGTGTGATCACTTTGGCAGATGAAGCCTAAATCATCAACAGTTCTTATGGACATTTTGGGAGAGGCCTACAGAATGGAAAGAAGTACCTATATATATCTGTTAAAGGACAGGGAACAGTGGTGATAAGAATACCAATATACTAAAGTATGTGGAACCTGAGCGTGACACAAATGTTATGGAATAAGGGGTGGAGGTTGTGCTGGGTCTGGCTGGGATGGAGTTAACTGTCCCTGTAGCGACCCATATAGTGTTGTGCTCTGCACTTGTAGCTAAAACAGCACTGGTATCGCACCAATGTTTTTTCTATTGCTGAGCAGAGCAATTGCTCCCAAACAACTGCTACGCATGTTGAGGCCCTGCTTCCTGGGACGTAGACAAATATCACTCATTGATGGGAAGTAGAAAATACATTTTTTTCTTCCCTCTGTGCTTCCACGCAGCCTTTGCTTGTTTTTTTTTCCCTTTTCCTTTTCCCTTTAATTAAATTATCATTACCTTAACCTGTGAGCCTTTTTTTTTCTTTCCAGCATACTTTCTTCTCCCACCCCCCCTCTTCTTCTGAGGAGGAATGAGAGAGCAGTTGTGGTGGAGTTTGGCTGCCCAGTAGGGTAAAACTACCACAAACCCAAACCATTCTATGATTCTATGAAATACATTAGCAAAGGTACTAGTTTCAAGACAAAAAGCTGAATTACTCCTTTTCTCAAGATGACCACATTTCTATACTGTCTAGTCACCTCATTATAACAGATTTCAATCCTAAAATGAATCCTTATTCCCATTTCAGCAAAGTTGTGTGTTTTCTACATAGTTTCTTAATTATAACAGCCATATCAGCAAACATAACATTATGTGGTTCTAAAGTCAGGCTTCAGTTTTAAGTACAGGATGGTTTCCACTGACTACAATCACGGTGTTGTTATTACAATCATGGAGCAAAGATAATTCTGTCCATACTCAAAACCAGTTTTGAGAGAAGAAGAAGAGCTATTTTAAGCTCTCTATTGCATGTGCTAACTCCTCACATAGACAAGAGTATTGTAAAGGTTGGTTAAACCAGCTCTTGGGCACCTTTGCATTCCAAATATTACCAAAAAAAGAGGAATTTAAAAAAATAGTCTCGCAGCAAAGAATGCAACCAAGAGCTTAAAGCTTACAGAACCATGCAAAGCTAAGATCAGGAGAACTGATCTCATTTGAAATGCTTTGGTTTTAAAAGAGAAAGCAGCTGACAGTTCTAGGCATGCAGGGCCTGAAATACTAAAATTAGCTCTTCCCCTCTGCGCTCAGTAGCCCAAGTAATAGCGAAAGCATCATCCAAACCCCATGTATGCTTTTTCACACAGATGGAGCTCACATTGGGACAGGATTCATCTCATCTAATGTAAACTTATACATTCAAGAATCACAGGAAGACAGACATGTCCAGAGCACACTTCATTCCATTGGTGTATTTTAGGCATTTTTGTCAGGATAGGATATTTCATATCCCAGAATCAACAGCTTCCAGAAGAAAGCTGACAGAAAACAACTTCTGCCTGGTACAGCTTGTAGATTTTGTATTGGTGCATCCCACCTCCACCCATGGCATAAACTAACAAGCCATGCTGTGAACTAAGGGAGCTGAGGCTCAAACACATTTCCTTCTAGTGACTGCTGTGAGCAGCAGTAATCTCCAGCAGAAGGCCAGATGGACACACAGAGGCAATAACATCTTAAACTAATGCAACTTGTCTTTCCAGATGTCCCAAGCATTAGGACACAGCTATGGCATAAGACTTTCACACTTCTGTGTCTTCGGGACTAGTGTTTCATAACTAAATCTCTACATCTGTTGTAAAATGTTTTATTTAGTATCTTACTGTATTACATGAATACACATCAATGTTCCATTAAGTTTGATGCCTACATTAGGAGATCTGTGTATTCCCTACAGGTTTAATGTTCTGCTATTCTCTCGCAGTAGACATGCCAAATGGATGGCCTGCCTAAAGACTCTTAGGTTATGAACAGAAGCAACTCACATTTCCTTCTGAAAACTAGTAATTCATACTTATTATTACAATTTGTTTTGTGAATGTAAAAGGATCCGTGGCACTGACCAGCATTGCACTATTGGCAGTATTCCTTCCAAAGACCCTGACTAGAGTGAAAACCTTTATGTATCTGTAAAAAGGAAGCAAACAGGCAGTTAGAAAAATATCTGTCTCTTCTGGATCTCAGAGGGAGATGACCAAACTGTCAACAGAAATGGTTCTGATAGAGACATTACTATTAATTTCCAGCTTTGAAATAGGAATATTGGCATAGATTAGACAACGAAATCATAGAATCATAGAATGAATCATAGAAATGAAAAGTTCAAGACCAATCTGAATGAACTTACTGCAGCTAGAAAAAACACAGTCGCTAACGCTGGAAAAGGACTAAAACAGAAAATATCTCAGTAGTAAAAAGAAAGTAAAAAGAAAATAGCAACTTTTCTTAGAGTGAACAGTCTATTTAGGAATGCTTGTGAGAAAAAAAAAAAAAGACAATTTTACTAGATTTCTTGGATGATAGAAAAACATGCTTCTCTTTCATCCTGGGGACGAAGATTAGTGGTTATGAGAGCTAAACATCTGTCCCTATTTGTTTGCTACAATGGGGTTAGTGTAATAAAATAATTTAGAAAACCCTAACTGCAGAGGAATGACCAGATGATATCCTGCATCATATGCAGGATATGTGCTTTACTTGGGAAAATCTGAATTCCTGTATTAGGATAAAACAAAGCAGAGCTCCGTCCTTTACCTGGAAGACATCCCTGTGGTCTTCTACTACTTGTTCTTCCATTTCTACCATTTGTGACACAGCTTCATGAAAAGTAAACAATTGTGGAGAAACTTCCTCTTCCTAAAAACAATAAAAGCTTGTTAGTCTGGAAAGAACTGTGGCTACAGGAAATATACTGAATATGTTCCATCCTATCACAGAGCATGAAAAGAAATATGCATAAAGCAGAGCTTGTCAAAAATAGAATTTTATACTTCTGACATGAAAACCTTCAGAAATGAAGGGAGAGGACAATAAAAATAAAAATGTTAACATAGTTAAATTTAGTTCATATTCATTAAATATTTCCAGCCACTCATCCTTGTGAATACTGGAAAACAGAATATTCCACATTAGAAGAACAAGTTAAAATCGTGGGAAGACAAAGTAACAAGGGAATAACGGTAATTTTTAGTAGGTTTTAACACCTACAGAAAACTAGGTTTTCTGTCAGGGCCTTTGTTATGCATGCTACAAAAGACAGACAATAATTTTCAGAAAAGAGAACACATTCAATACATTTCAGGAAATCAAAATTAAAGTCATACTTTGGAAAAAAATAAATAAACCTAAAGTGAAAAATCTAAAAAATACATAGTGATTAATACGTTAGAAGAATGCACAGCATAGATTTACAAACTCGGGCAAACAGGACTTCTGTAGACAATAATCAACAATCAAAGGGGAAAGCACTAGGTAGTTTGCAATTCATTTTTTAGCAAGACAGTATGGTTCCTTATACCATGCCTTTGAAATCTTTTTAAATATACATTGTAAAGCTTAATTGAATTCCACATGAACAATGAAAAAGTGTGATATGAAAGAATATGTCTGTCCAGTGGGAAACTCGGAATCACATAGCATGTTCTAGAGCCCATTACTAAAATGAGAGAAATACAGCAAAGACCACAAAGAAGTATTTGAGAAGGAATAGAATCTTGAGAAAAATATATTAGGATAGTATAGATTTTTCTTTTCTATCTTTCATTGGCATTTTCACAAACTGAGTTTTAATCCCTATCGAACATTTAAGGAACCAGGACAATTGCTGATAATTAACAATGAGAAAATGTCCTTTGGAAGATGCCTTTCAGCCCCAGCTCCCTACTCGTTCAGTCCAGGGAGACATTTTGGGAACGTGGTGTGGTTCTCTCCCAAACAGGGCACTGGGGTTTCACTCCATGAAAATCAGGATGTCTGTAAGAGGAATGATGGGCAGCCAGATTCCTAAATGCAGAGAAAGGCAAACTCACTTGAAATGGGTGCTGGATGCATGGAAAATAATGCTCAAAACCACAAGTGTTTTAAACAAAACATACAAATTTCCCAGGATATTTCTAACTGCCTAACGCAAGATGAAGCTATAGTGGAAAATATGCATTCTAAAAACCATCAGCGCCTAGAACAGACACTTTCTAGACATTAAAAATCCTAATCAGTGAGAAAGATAAAGAAAAATAAAATATTCTCCTCTCACCCTTCAAGAAACCTTTTTCTTTTTAAATTCTATATGGGAATGAATTATAAAGTGAGATGGTGAAGATGCGTGTTGTATTTACTTAATTATACTGCTAACAGGCTATAAATACACATTAATCTTTTTTTCTTCTACCATGGTATTTATTGTCATCTCTTTACATATAATGCTGTAAACTACTCACATTTTGTTCACATAACAGTTTGAGATCATCTCTCTGAGGAGAGATTCCCATGCTCCATTGCGTGTCCAAGTCATCGATCTGATTGGGAGTGTGGTGTATAATGGGACGGATATCCCCTGTAGCACTAGGCTCAACTGTCAGCTCCTTCACCCTACAATCAGAAAATATTTCATTTTCAAATTAATAACTTCCTGTGCAAAGTAGCCACCACCAAAAATAAAGCTCTATGGGTTTATATATAATTTAATTCATTTAACATGGATGATGATGCTACCTTCACAAATTTAATTTGCCAAAAAGACGTCAGTCCAACTTGTAAAAACCATGGACCATTCAGTTTCAACTAAATATGGATTGAAGTCCATTTTCTAACAAAAGTAATTTTTAAAATTAACTCTTACTACTCATTAAAATGCTGAGAACAAAAATCTCCTCAATATGAACTCCTTAACAGTAAATAATATATGATAGAAAAGTTCATTCAACACCCAAAACTTGACCATCTTTCTTTTTTCTGTGCACCCAACTGTGTTTTAAAAAAATAATAATGAATATAACCTTAAACTAAAATAATTTCAAAGGCAAAAATATCTTAAACAGACTTGTCAGATTTGGTTCACTAAATATACAAAGGTGACATCACCATTTTATTTTATTTTATTTTATTTTATTTTATTTTATTTTATTTTATTTATTTTATTTTTTAAATGTATGAAGGAAAATAGCAAGCCTGGATACAAAGGGTAGATGTTTAAGGAGGATGAAAAAAGTACTGGGAAGGTGACTGCAGATCATGCAGAACCATCACCTGCCAAGCAAAATAAATAAAAAAAAAAGTGCGTGATTCAAGACAAGGGGAATAATGTGAAAGGTTGGTCTGTAAAAATACATAGCTAAAATAAAAACTTCAAAATGAATATTTAATGTATAGAATAAAGTAGACCTGGTGACTGAAGGAGAAAAGTCGTCATACTCATAGGAAGGAGAGAGATCAGAGCGACTGCCACTACCCTGTGAGAAGGGAATGTCCGAAGGACTAATTCCAAATTCCTTTACTCTGCAGTAGCAAAATACAGCATCAAATTAAGAAAAAATGATCTCATAAACACAGTTAAAATGGCAACTCTTTCTTAAGCATTCTTCTTTTATAGTTTAAAAACCTAATAAATTATGTTTAAATTAAAACACAAATAAAAGCATCAACTTATTTAAACTTTCTGCAAATAGAGATAAAGATCACTAACAGACCTGGAAAAAAACAGTGCTACTAATCTGCAGGAGAATACAATAGCAGTGTTTTCAGAAGAGTAATTCCAAAATTTAGTTAGTGCAGTAAATAAAATTTGGTCGATATTCAATATTCAATTAAACTGCTCCTTTTAGAGTCTGGAGTAGATGATCTTAGAGGTCTTTTCCAACCTAAATGATTCTATGATTTTAAAATATAAAACCACTACAGCTACAAAAATTTAAATCCTATCCTGCCCACTGTCTTACACTGTAGTTACCTGTTACCTGTCAGTTTGACCTCAGTGCCAGGAAAGCTCATGGAGCAGATTATCTTGAGGGTCATCACGCGGCACTTGCAAGGCAAGCAGGCGATCAGGCCCAGTCAGCATGGGTTTATGAAAGGCAGGTCCTGCTTGACGAACCTGATCTCCTTCTATGACCAAGTGACGCGCTTGGTGGATGAGGGAAAGGCTGTGGATGTGGTTTACCTTGACCTCAGTAAGGCTTTTGACACCGTTTCCCACAGCATTCTCCTCAAGAAACTGGCTGCTCGGGGCTTGGACTGGCGTACGCTTCGCTGGGTTAGAAACTGGCTGGATAGCCGGGCCCAGAGAGTTGTGGTGAATGGAGTCAAATCTGGTTGGAGGCCGGTCACTAGTGGAGTCCCCCAGGGCTCGGTACTGGGGCCGGCCCTCTTTAATATCTTTATCGATGACCTGGATGAGGGAGTCCAGTGCACCCTCAGTAAGTTTGCAGATGACACCAAGCTAAGTGCGTGTGTCGATCTGCTCGAGGGCAGGAAGGCTCTGCAGGAGGATCTGGATAGGCTGGAGCGATGGGCTGAGGTCAACTGTATGAAGTTCAACAAGGCCAAGTGCCGGGTCCTGCACCTGGGGCGCAACAACCCCAAGCAGAGCTACAGGCTGGGAGATGAGTGGCTGGAAAGCTGCCTGGCCGAGAAGGACCTGGGAGTATTGGTTGATAGTCGGCTGAATATGAGCCAGCAGTGTGCCCAGGTGGCCAAGAAGGCCAACAGCATCCTGGCCTGTATAAGAAGCAGTGTGGCCAGCAGGTCTAGGGAAGTGATTGTGCCCCTGTACTCGGCTCTGGTGAGGCCGCACCTTGAGTACTGTCTTCAGTTTTGGGCCCCTCGCTACAGGAAGGACATGGACGTGCTTGAGCGAGTCCAGAGAAGGGCGACCAAGCTGGTGAGGGGTCTGGAGAACAAGTCTTACGAGGAGCGGCTGAGGGAGCTGGGCTTGTTCAGCCTGGAGAAGAGGAGGCTCAGGGGCGACCTTATCGCTCTCTACAGTTACCTTAAAGGAGGCTGTAGAGAGGTGGGGGTTGGTCTGTTCTCCTACGTGCCTGGTGACAGGACGAGGGGGAATGGGCAAAAGTTGCGACAGGGGAGTTTTAGGTTGGATGTTAGGAAGTACTTCTTTACCGAAAGGGTTATTAAGCATTGGAACGGGCTGCCCAGGGAGGTGGTGGAGTCACCATCCCTGGAGGTCTTTAAAAGACGTTTAGATGTAGAGCTTAGCGATATGGTTTAGTGGAGTACTTAGTGTTAGGTCGAAGGTTGGACTCGATGATCTTGAGGTCTCTTCCAACCTAGAAATCTGTGATACTGTGATACTGTGATACTGTACACACAGTGGTGCTCAGCACCTAAGAACTAACTGTACTATGAAAATGATATTATATTCCTAGAAAAAAAATACAAAAAACACAATACAACTTTACAGTGATAGGCATTTACTCTGTATCTTGGTTTGGGCTAGCATAGAGTTAATTTTCCTCCTAGTAGCTGGTAGGGTGCTGTGTTTGGGATTCAGGATGAGAATAAGGTTGATAACACACTGATGTTTTAGTTGTTGCAGAGCAGTGCTTACACTAAGTCAAGGACTTTTCAGCTTTTTCATACTGCCCAACCAGCGAGGAGGCTGAGGGTGCACAAGAAGCTGGGAGGGGACAGACCCAGGACAGCTGACCCAAACTGGCCAAAGGGATATTCCATACCATGTGATGTCATGCTGAGCAATTAATATGGGGTGGCTGGCTGGGGTGGGCGGGGACCACTACTCAGGGATGGGCTAGGCATCGGTCAGCAGGTTGTGAGCAACTGCAATGTGCATCACTTGCTTTTTCTATTATTATTATTATTATAATCATTATAGAATCATGGAATTATAGAATAATTAAGGTTGGAAAAGACCTCCAAGATCATCTGGTCCAATCGTCCACCTACCACCGATATTACTCACTAAACCATGTCCCTAAGTGCCACATCCAACCTTTCCTTAAACACCCCCAGGGACGGTGACTCCACCACCTCCCTGGGCAACCCATTCCAATGCCTGACCACTCTTTCTGAGAAGAAATTCTCCTAATTTCCAACCTAAACCTCCCCTGGTGCAAATTGAGGCCATTTCCTCTGGTCCTATCGCTGGTTATCTGTGAGAAGAGGTCGACCCCCAGCTCCCCACAACTTCCTTTCAGGTAGTAGTAGAGAGCAATAAGGTTTCCCGAGCCTCCTCTCCTCCAGACTAAACAACCCCAGTTCCCTCAGCCGCTCCTCATAGGACTTGTGTTCCAGACCCTTCACCAGCTTTGTAGCCCTTCTCTGGACATGCTCCAGGGCTTCAATGTCCTTCCTGTAGTGAGGGGCCCAAAGCTGAACACAGCATTCGAGGTGTGGCCTCACCAGAGCAGAGTACAGGGGGACAATCACCTCCATGGTCCTGCTGGCTACACTATTCCTGATACAAGCCAGGATGCTATTGGCCTTCTTGACCACTTGGGCATGTTCAGGCAAGCATCGACCAACACCCCCAGATCCTTTTCCTCTGCACAGCTTTCCAGCCAGTCTTCCCTAAGCCTGTAGCATTCCATGGGGTTGTTGTGACCAAAGTGCAGGACCCAACACTTAGCCATTTTGAACCTCATCCCATTGGCCTCTGCCCATCGATCCAACCTGTCCAGGTCCCTCTGCAGGGCCTTTATACTGGCAGATCAACATTTTCCCCCCAACGTGGTCTGCAAACTTCCTGAGGGAGCACTCTATTATTATTATCTCTTCCTGTTCTGTCCTATTAAAATGTTTTTATCTCAACGCCCGAGCTTTTACTTTTACTTTCCTCCCGATTCTCTCCCACATCCCCCTGGCTAGTTGGCTGTATGGTGCTTAGCTACCTGCCGAGTTAAACCACAACAGTCCTTTTGGCGCCCAAGGTAGGGCTCAAAGAGTTGAGATAATGACAGCTCTGAGCAGAGTATGTTAAAACAAAATTGATATAAGCATCAGATCAGTTTACTCGTTGCTGATCACAATGTTGATTTTTTTGATCTCAGGTCTGCTGTGTCTGTTTTCTGAATAGAGTTGTATAGCACATTACTTACTGTATGTGTTCCCTGTCATGCTGTTTATCATTTCTGGGGGATGGTTTAAGGTTATTATTTTGCTGTACTGTGTAACATTGGCTTATGATATGATAAAATTGCTGGTCATGAGACTAATCTGGTAGTTGCACTCAGCATTGCCATCACTTCTGTACTTTGCGAACCATCTCTCGTAAACCATTAATAATTGCACTCTGCCTTTTCTCCTTGGGGAGCCAATCTATGGGGGGACAACAGGACACACTTCTCCCTGCTTTGTCACTCTCCCTTTCTCCTTCACCTCCTCCTTCTCCTCCAAGCTATTTATGATAGATCTTCAAAACTTTGAATGTCCTTGGGATGTTTAAACCAGCATGTCGTTATTGTTATGTCTCTTGAATGAGTTTCAGGTTTTGTTTAAGGTTAAACAACTGCTTGAGAATGTCATCCAGAGATCTGTTTTGAGGCAGGATAGTTATGAGTGGCAGGGAGTGTGGGAGGATATGGACAGGCAGTTAGGGCAGTGGGCACCTCCAGTGCTTTGGAAATTCACCCCTGAACAAGTGCAGAATCCTGAAAAACTGGCAGTATGCTTGAAAAAGGTGTGTCATCACCCTGTCAATTCCAAAGAGACACAAATCTCTGAAGTGTGCTGGGACTTGGCCTATGTTTACCAAGCCACAATCAACGCCACTACAACCCCTGCAACAGGCCCTGCAGCTACTCTTACTCCTGTGATAGGCCCTGGAGGCACTCCCAACCCCCGTGTCAATTTCCTGCAGACACTCCAGCTCCTGCAACAGGCCCTCCAGCCACTCCAATTCATCTAACGGGCCCTGCAGCCACGCCATTCCCTGTGACAGGCCCCATGGATGGGACAAAGAAGAAACCTGTGGCATTATCAGTTGCCCCTATATGCAAGACAAAACAATGGATGCGAAAGTCAGGCAATTTGGAAAGGAAAGGAGCTCCTACTCAGACAAGAAAGGAGGAAGAAGACAATAAGGCAGGCTATTCTCAAACTGGACGATCATGGGAACAGGAGGACAGAGGAAGATATCATAAGAGCATCAATAACTACCCAAGGCCTATCCCAGCATGAGCTACAAGATAGCTGAGAAAGCATAGGATTTAGCTGAGAATGTGTGGGATAGATGAGAGGACAGTAAGGTGGGTTGAGAACTGGCTGACTGGCCGAGCTCAGAGGGTGGTGACCGGCGGCGCAGAGTCTGGGTGGAGACCTGTGATTAGCAGTGTTCCCCAGGGGTCGGTGCTGGGTCCGGTCTTGTTCAACATCTTCATCGACGACCTTGATGAGGGAATAGTGTCCACCCTCAGCAAGTACGCTGATGATACAAAGCTGGAGGAGTGGCTGACATGCCAGAAGGCTGTGCTGCCCTTCAGCAAGACCTGGACAGGCTGGAGAGCTCAGCAGGAATACACCAGATGAGGTTTAACAAGAGCAAGTGTAGAGTCCTGCACCTGGGAAGGAACAACCGCATGCATCAGTACAGGCTGGGGGACGACCTGCTGGAGAGGAGCTCTGCGGAGAAGGACCTGGGGGTCCTGGTGGACGACAGGTTGACCATGAGCCATCAGTGTGCCCTCATGGCCAAGAAGGCCAATGGGATCCTGGCGTGCGTTAAAAGGAGTGTGGCCAGCAGGTCAAGGGAGGTGATACTCCCCCTCTACTCTGCCCTGATCAGGCCTCACCTGGAGTACTGTGTCCAGTTCTGGGCTCCCCGGTACAAAAAAAGTGAGGGATCTCCTGAAAGAGTCCAGCGGAGAGCCACAAAGATGATACGGGGCCTGGAGCATCTCCCCTATGAGGAAAGGCTGAGAGACCTGGGTCTGTTCAGCCTGGAGAAAAAAAGACTGAGAGGGGATCTTATTGTTTATAAATACCTGAGGTGTGGGAGACAGAGGGATTTGGCCAATGTCTTTTCAGTGGTTTGTGGGGACAGGACAAGGGGCAATTGCTACAAAATGGATCACAGGAAGTTCCGGACCAACATGGGAAAGAACTTCTTCACGGTGAGGGTGACGGAGCGCTGGAACAGTCTGCCCAGGGAGGTTGTGGAGTCTCCTTCTCTGGAGATATTCAAGGCCCATCTGGACACCTACCTGGGCAACCTGCTCTAGGGAACCTGCTTTGGCAGGGGGATTGGACCCGATGATCTCTGGATGTCCCTTCCAACCCTTACAATTCTGTGATTCTGTGATTCTGTGATATGCGAAAAGATTTCAGCCACTGTCCAGATGAGCACCTTGTCACCTGTCTGCTCTGGTGCTGGGACAGTGGAGCCAATAGTCTGGAATTAGATGGGAGGGAAGCCAGGCAGCTGGGATCCCTCGCTAGGGAAGGGGGCATTGACAAAGCAATTGGAAAAGGAGTACAAGTTTTCACCCTCTGGAGGCATCTCCTGTCAGTCGTGAAGGAAAGGTATCTCTTCAAGGAAGATGTTGCATGTCATCCCAAAAAGTGGAACACCATGGACAGAGGTATCCAGTACCTAAAGGAATTAGGTGTGCTGGAGGTGATTTATGATGACCTAGACAATGACCAGTTATCCAAAGATCCAGATGAAGTCAAGTGCACGCGATGAAATTTGTACTTAGCACACCATCATCGTATGCCAGCTCATTGGCAGTAATGACCTGGAGAAACCGAGAGGGATGCACAGCGGATGAATTGGCTAGACAACTTTGGTAGCACAAAGAATGTCTCTCTTCTTCCCTATGGGCTTGCATCTGGGCTGTGGAAAAACTTTCACAAGAGGTCCACCAACTTAAAGAGAATATATCTTCCTCCCAACCTGTACGAACCAATATCTCAGCTATCAGCTGTAAGCATCCCTCTGCTCAAGAAAGGGGATACAGAGGGTACACACCACCTGCCACATTGTGGTTTTACCTATGTGACCATGGAGAGGACATGAGGAAATGGGATGGAAAATCTACCTCGACCCTAGAGGCACGGGTATGGGAGTTGCAAGGAAAAACAGTCACAAAAGGGGGGGGGTCTTCTGGGAAAATTGCTGGCAGTCCTCCAGAGTAATGAATACTTTGACAAGGCCTAGAGGGGCCCTGTCTCCAGCCAGGGGGAGGAGAGGGACAATCGGGTTTATTGGACTGTGTGGATTCGATGGCCTGGCACATCGGACCCACAGAAGTATATGTATAAGTAGACACCGGTGCGCAGCGTACCCTAATGCCATCAAGCATAAAGAGGCAGAACCCATCTGTATTTCTGGAGTGACAGGGGGATCCCAACAGTTAAATGTATTGGAGGCTGAAGTGAGTCTAACTGGGAAGGAGTGGCAGAAGCACTCCACTGTGACTGGCCTGGAGGCTCTGTACATCCTTGGCATAGACTTACTCAGGAGGGGTTACTTCTGTATTGGGTTTACGTGGCAAGGTTTTGGTAGCAGGGGGCCATAGGGGTGGCTTCTGTGAGAAGGATCCAGACACTGCCCCATGTTAGGTAAGGGTCCCGCCGCTGACCAGAGCCGAGCCAATAAGTGACGTTGTTTGCGCCTCTGTGAAAGCATATTTAAGAAAGGGAAAAAAAACCTGCTGGGGAACAGCAGCTGGGAGAGAGAGAGGAGAGGCAGCCCTGCAGGCACCAAGGTCAGTGAAGAAGGAGGGCAGGAGGTGCTACAGGCACTGGAGCAGAAGTTCCCCTGCGGCCTGTGGTGAGGACCATGGTGGAGCAGGTTGCCCCCCTGCAGCCCACGGTGTACCACAGTGGAGCAGGTTTCCACGCTGCAGCCCGTGGAGGAGACCACGGTGGAGCAGGTGGACCTGCACTGAAGGAGGCTGCAACCTTTGGAGGACCCCCGCTGGAGCAGGTTCCAGGCCAGACCTGTAGCCCATGGAGCAGGTGACCTGGCAGGAGATGCTGCCCGTGGAGGACCCAGGTTGGAGCAGTTTGCTCCTGAGGGATGGTCCCCGTGGTACAGACCCATATTTGGAGCAGTTGTTGAAGAGCTGCTGCCTGTGAGAAGTGCACGCAGGATCATTTTGGGAATGACTGCATCCCGTGGGAGGGACCCACATTGGAGCAGGGGAAGAGAGTGACCGAGAAGGAGCGGTGGAGACGAAGTGCTATAGACTGACTACAACCCCCGTTCCCCCGTTCCCCTGCACTGCTTGGGGGGAGGAGGTGGAATAGGGTGGATGGGGGGAAGGCGTTTTTGGTTTCTTTCCTTTGTTTCTCACTTCTTTCTAGTTTGTTAGTAATAGGAAATAAATCTTACTATCTCCCTACCCTGAGTCTGTTTTGCCTGTCACAGTAATTGCTGAGTGACCTCCGTGTCCTTATCTCAACCCCTGAGCCCTTTGCATCATGTTTTCTGCCCCTTTCTCTTTGAGGAGGGGGAGTGAGAGAGCGGCTGAGGTGGATCTCGGCTGCCCACCCAAGTAAAACAACCTCAACTTCAAGTACCCAAAAGGGTACTGGTGGGCTTTTGGCATAGCTGCCTTGGAGATGGAGGACAGTAGCCAAAAGGATATCACATACTTTATGACTCCATGCTGAACAATAAACCTTGGGGGCTGTCTGGGCAGGGGAAGAGGCACTGCTTGGGATCTGCCTGGGCGTTGGTTGGCAGGTGGTGAGCAATTGCATTGTGCATCACTTGCTTTGTACTTTCTACTATTATTATTTTTATTATCATCGTTATTACTATTATTATTTCTCTTCCTTTTCTCTCATATTAAATTGTCTTTATTTCAACTCATTAGCTTTTCCTTTTTTTTCTTCACGATTATCTCCCCTGTCCCACTGGGGCGGGGGGGGAGGGTGCGGGAGCAAACAGCTGTGTAGTGCTTTGCTGCTTGCCTGGTTAAACCACAACACCCTGTAACAACGTACAAAACGGATACCAAGATGAAGAAACAGATTCAGCACAACTGTTTTGGTATTTAATTTTTCTGCAGTGTCTTTTTCTGAAGTGATTTCAGCAATGCGTAGTCTATAAGGGACAGGAAGATCCAACGTGTCTTCATGAACACAAAACTCCCTCCTTTACGTTAATACAGGGGACTAGACTAGATGCCTCATTTTCACAAGGAAGGAAATTACACAGACCAGTCCAAGCCAGACAGGCTTGCTACTAATTCCCTTGATTCAGGGGCAAATTCAGATTCCAAGAGGAAGTGGTGATAAGCTTTTCTCGCAGCCCTTTTTGCCCATTAGTGACTAGTAAGAAGTGCCCAGACAATCAGAAGCAGACACAATTTTGCCCTTATCTTTCATTTGGGCAAGAAAATGCGATTCCAGGCCACTAGGTGGTAGCCTTTTCTGGAAAAACAAAACAAAACAAAACACACGCACAAAACCAAACCAAACCAAACCAACAACAACAAAAAAACAGCAGGATTACTGATGGCTTAGGTGCTAGCTTGCTTCCTTTATTCTTTGTGAACTCCAGGTCTTGCTGGAAAACTGCAGCAATGCTCACTGCAGCACACACAAGATTGCCCCATCTATGTGAAATTAAGCAGAACTGCAGCTGGGAAAAACTCCTTTTACAATCACTGAAGATAGGCTAACACTTTCAGAGAGCAGTACAGGTCTCAGAGGTGCTGACTCAGCCTCTGGAGATGCTTATTTCTCTGTGTATATTATAAAGTCACTGCTGGATTAGCCAGATTTTACTTAGGTGTCTCAGATATTTGCTTATACTTAGAAAGTACAAAATCTGGGCCACAGCAACTGCAGAATTTTGATAAGAATAAGCTAGCAGATATACATGAAACAGGCTGGCAACTGCATGCTAAGGGGATGAAAAAGCACATTATAGTCAGCATGAATTCAGCAAGGGAAAGTCATTTTTGACCAATCTGCTACCCTTCTATGATGAGATGACTAGCTGGGTAGATGAGGGGAGAGCGGTGGATGTGGTCTACCTTGACTTCAGCAAGGCTTTTGATACTGTCTCCCATAACATCCTCATAGACAAGCTCAGGAAGTGTGGGATAGATGAGTGGACAGTGGGTTGGATTGATAATTGGCTGGATGGCAGAGCTCAGAGGGTTGTGCTTAGTGATGCGGAATCTAGTTGGAGGCCTGTAGCTAGCTGTGTCCCCCAGGGGTCAGTACTGGGTCCAGTCTTGTTCAACTTATTCATCAGTGACCTGGATGATAGAAGAGTGCACCTTCAGCAAGTTTGCTGATGACACAAAACTGGGAGGAGTAACTGATACCCCAGAGGGCTGTGCTGCCATTCAGAGGGACCTGGACAGGCTGGAGGGTTGGGCCTAGAGGAACCTTGTGAAGTTCAACGAGGGCAAGTGCAGGGTCCTGCACCTAGGGAGGAATAACCCCAAGCACCGGTACAGGTTGGGGGTTGACCTGCTGGAGAGCAGCTCTGCAGAGAGAGACCTGGGACTCCTGGTGGACATCAGGCTGACCATGAGTTGGCAATGTGCCCTTGTGGCCAAGAAGGCCAACGGTATCCTGGGCTGCATTCAGAAGAGTGTTGCCAGCAGGTCAAGGGAGGTGATCCTCCCCCTCTACTCAGCCCTGGTGAGGCCACACCTGGAGTGCTGTGTCAAGTCCTGGGCTCCCCAGAACAAGAGGGACATAGAACTACTGGAGCGAGTCCAGAGGAGGGCTACAAAGATAATTAGAGGACTGGAGCACCTGTCGTATGAGGACAGGCTGAGAGAACCGGGCCTGTTTAGCCTGGAAAAGAGAAGACCGAGGGGAGACCTCATTAATGTATATAAATATCTGAGGGGAGAGTGTCAAGAGGATGGAGCCGGTTTCTTTTCAGTTGTGCCCAGTGACAGGACGAGAGGCACTGGGCACAAACTGAAGCACAGAAGGTTCCAGCTGAATAAGAGAAGGCATTTCTTTACCGGGAGGGTGACAGAGCACTGGAACAGATTGCCCAGAGAGGTTGTGGAGTCTCCTTCTCTGGAGATATTCAAAACCCGCCTGGATGCTATCCTGCACAATGTGCTCTAGGTGATCCTGCTCAGCAGGGGAGTTGGACTAGATGATCTTTGAGGTCCCTTCCAACCCAAGCCATTCTATCATGATTCTATGATAATGGCTTAAATGCAGTTTCTACTGATTCTACTGTAACGGTTGTAAAAAATGACTAAACAAATGTCTGAAACAATTATACATCATGGAAAGCTACAAGCAATAACATTTTCCATACCTGTTTGCATATCTCAACGTATTTAGAGTGTTTTCACATGATGCCATCCCTGGAGAAATTGTAGCAATCTGCAGAAAAGAAGCCACACATTAATAATTTGCTTTGTACAGATAAAAGGGGGTAGATGAAGTCAAATCAACTTTTTTTTTTTTTTAAATCCCGTTTCATTTGAGATCTTCCGCAAAAAACATCTACTCTGTTCAGCTGTCCCAATACAATGACATCTCAAGAACAGATGTCAAGTCAAACCTTCATTTTTATTTTTATTTTAACCACACCTGACACATTAAGAATTCATGGAAATTTCAGTCAATTTCCGACATCTGACAGCTTGGTAACATAATATGTAAATGCAAAACTCTAATTGAAAAAATAAGGCTCCTCAAACAGGAAATATGCAACTCAGTAGAAAATAAGTCTAATGCATCCTGCATATGATTACCAGATATTATTTTTTTATATGCATCTTCAAAAGCTGTTCTCCATTCAAGCAAACTGCATACTGATTAAGAGATTTGTTTTGGCTATAGTCCAAAACTGTACTTAATGATATTAAAGATAAGCATGTGTTTAGGTATTTTCCTAAATAAATGTTTTCTTTTTCTGAACTAGAAATTATCTGTAAATAATACTAGATAGCTAACTTATTATCAGACATATCTGGGACCTGTAAGTCTTTCTTTTTCCAGTTAAATAAAATACCCTGAAGATCTCACCTTCTTTTCAGCACTCAGCAAAAATAAAAACAGTGATCATGCAACAGTGACATCATGATTTTCGCTAGCTTCTCTCAGTAGTCCATTTTTTTCATCTCTGCTCCTTTCAGGAGAGCCGTAGAGGCACTACCCAGGAAAAACACCTCTATGATCCTACACACTACCATTTTTGCTGGCAGCACAGCATCAAGAGACTGAAACTGATGAAGATTAGATAATCCTGGTCTTTTGTTTCATCCTGCTGCTGACATTACCATACAAGAGCACAGGTAGTCATCCTGAGAGGAATTTTTCCTACCAGGGAGAAAGGAAAAATATGCGATGGGAAGGGGTTAGAAAGTCTAAAGAGCTTGCTAATAAATACACTGTATAAATCTCTAATACCGGTATGCATCAGTTACGAATGAAAATAATTGTAGATTAGAAAAGATCATTTGATTGCATGTCTCTTTATAAAGCATTGTGGATACTAATTAACAAAAATCTACATGTTCCTAAAATCTTTCCAAAGTCACTTTATATGAAAGGTGCACGCATCGCTTTCATCAGTTTACTGTTCACAGTATACAATATGTGGCAACTGCCATAATGCCAGGAGACTGTTACATCTTCAAGTGTATAAGGAACAGCTATAGGGAAGTGCCACTGTAGGTGCCCACAGCCATGATGATACTACCTTCAGGGCACAAGACTCTGTTGAAAAGAAACACCTACTAAGTCACATGTTCTCATGCCCCAACAAGCCCAGTCCAGGAGGACTTCACAGGTCAGCAGGAGAGCACCTGAAGACCAGCATGAAGTAATTCCAGACACTCCAGCCGGTAAGTCAGCTTCATCAGGGGCCCAACTAAAATGCCTCTACGGCAACGCATACAGCATGGGGAATAAACAAGAGGAGTTAGAGACATGCGCACACCTACAGGGCTATGATCTTATTGGCATCATAGAAATGTGGTGGGATGATTTCCATGACTGGAGTGTTGGAATGCAAGGATACAGGCTATTCAGGAAAGACAGGCAGGGGAGATGAAGAAGGGGTGTTGCCCTCTATGTCAATGACTACATGGAGGGCATGGAGCTCTGCCTAGGATGAGGAGATGACTGAGAGTTTATGGGTCAGGATTAAAGGGAGGGCAGGGACAGGTGACATAGTGAGGGGTCTGCTACAGGCCACCCAACCAGATGAGGACCTCTACAGGCAGATAGGAGCAGCCTCATGTTTACAAGCCCTGGTCCTCATGGGGGACTTCAACCACCCCAATATCTGTTGAAGGGACAGCACAGCACGGCACAGGCAGTCCAGGTGGTTCCTGGAATGCATTGATGACAACTTCCTTTTCCAAGTGATAGAGCAGCCAAGGAGGAGAGGTGCTATGCTGGACCTCATACTCAGTAACAGGGAGGGTCTGAAGGGGAATGTGAAACTCAAGGGCAGCCTTAGCTGCAGTGAGCATGAAATGGTGAAGTTTAGGATCCTGAGGGCGGTGAAGAGAGTACACAACAAGCTCGCTACCCTGGACTTTGGGATTGCAGAATTTGGCCTCTTCAGGGATCGGCTTGGTAGAGTACCATGGGACAAAGTAGCTGTACTTTGTGCCAGAGTACCTTAGGCACAAAAAGAAAGTCTATGGCTGCTGAAAGGAGGGTCAGGGAATGTGGAAGGACTACAGGGACGCTGTTCGCATTTGTAGGGAGAAAATTCATGTGGCCAAAGCCCAATTAGAGTTGAAGCTGGTCAGGTCTATGGAAGACAATAAAAAGGGCTTTTTAAAATATGTGAACAGAAAAAGGAGGACCAGAGAAAACATAGGTCCGCTACTTGATGGGGATGGTCACCTCACAGACAAGGACAAAGGCAAAGCAGAGACGTTTAATGCTTTCTTTGCCTCCATCTTCAACGCCGAAGATGGGCTTTGGGATCCTGGGTACCCTGAGCTGGAGGACCGTGACGGTGGGAATGACAAACTCCCAACCGACCCTGAACGTGTGTGGGATTTGCTGCTCCACCTGGATCCATACAAGTCCATGGGTCCGGATGGGATTCATCCCAGGGTGTTCAGAGAGCTGGCTGACGTCATCGTGGGACCTCTCTCAATTATTTTTCAAAGGTCTTGGGAATCTGGAGAGGTCCCAGTAGACTGGAAGCTGGCAAATGTTGTACCAATTTTCAAGAAAGGGCAAGAAAGAGGACCCTGACAGCTACAGGCCTGTCAGTCTCACATCAGTGCCTGGTAAAATTATGGAGAAGGTGATCCTTGAAGTTACTGAAGCGCACCTGGGGGACAATGCAGTCATTAGTCCCAGTCAACATGGGTTCACGAGGGGTAGGTCCTGTTTGACTAACTTGATTTCCTTTTATGATAAAGTCACCCATCTAGTCGATCAAGGGAAACCAGCTGATGTGATCTTTTTGGATTTCAGTAAAGCTTTTGACAGAGTTTCCCATAGGATCCTACTGGACAAAATGTTCAGCATACAGCTAAACAGAAACATCCTACGATGGGTGAGCAATTGGCTGACGGGCAGGGCTCAAAGGGTTGTGGTAAATGGGGCTACATCAGGCTGGTGGCCAGTCACCAGTGAGGTCCCCCAGGGCTCCAGTTTAGGGCCAGTTCTCTTCAATGTTTTTATAAACGATTTGGATGTAGGACTAGAAGGTGTTTTGAGTAAATTTTCTGATGATACTGAACCGGGAGGAGCTGTTGACTCTGTTGAGGGTGGAAAGGCCTTGCAGAGAGATCTGGACACATCGGAGAGCTGGGCGATCACCAACCACATGAAGTTTAACAAGAGCAAGTGCCGGGTCCTGCACCTGGGACAGGGCAATCCTGGCTATACGTACAGACTGGGCGACGAGACGCTGGAGAGCAGCCCCATAGAGAGGGATCTGGGGGTTGTGGTTGACAGCAAGTTGAATATGAGCCAGCAGTGTGCCCTGGCAGCCAGGAGGGCCAACCGTATCCTGGGGTGCATCAAGCACGGCATCGCTAGTCAGTCGAGGGAAGTGATTGTCCCGCTCTACTCTGCGCTGGTGCAGCCTCACCTCGAGTACTGTGTGCGGTTCTGGGCACCACAGTACAAAAAGGGTGTGAAACTATTGGAGAGTGTCCAGAGAAGGGCTACAAAGATGGTGAAGGGCCTAGAGGGGAAGACATACAAGGAGCGGCTGAGGTCACTTGTCCTGTTCAGCCTGGAAAAGTGGTCTACAGCTTCCTCATGAGGGGGAGTGGAGGGGCAGGTGCCAATCTTTTCTCTTTAGTGACCAATGATAGGACCCAAGGGAATGGAGTCAAGCTGCGACAGAGGAGGTTCAGGCTGGATATCAGGAAAAGGTTCTTCACCAAGAGGGTGGTCATGCACTGGAACAGGCTCTCCAGGGACACAGTCACGGCACCAAGCCTGTTGGAGTTTAAGAAGCGTTTGGACTGTGCTCTTAGTCATATGGTCTAAATTTTTGGGTAGACCTGTGTGGTGCCAGGAGTTGGACTCGATGATCCTCATGGGTCCCTTCCAACTCGGAATATTCTGTGATTCTATGATTCTATGAAAGCCCTGGAGGGAAGAGAGGCCCAAGAAAGCTGGTCTCTATTCAAGGGTCACCTCCTCCAAGCTCATCCCAACAAAGAGGAAGTCAAGCAAAAACGTCAGTAGGCCTGCATGGATGAACAAGGAGCTGCTGACTAAACTCAAACACAAAAAGGAAGCCTATAGGTAGAGGCTTCTATAGGTACATTGGTGATAAAAGGAAGGCTAGGGAAACTGTGGGCCCTCTCTCGAAGGAAACAGGAGATCTGGACACCCAGGATATGGAGAAGGCTGAGGGACTCAATGACTTTTTTGCCTCAGTCTTTGCCAGCAAGAGACCTAGGTTGCTCTATAGCCCAAGTCCCAGAACGCAAAAGAGCAGGGACTAGGAGAAGGATGAACTGGCCACTGTAGGAGAAGATCAGGTTCAAGACCAGCTAAGGAACCTAAAGGTGCACAAGTCCATGGGGACCTGATGAGATGCATCCGTGGGTCCTGAGGGAACTGGCAGATGTAGCTGATAAGCCACTGTCCATCATATTTGAGAAGTCATGGCAGTCTAGTGAAGTTCCCAGAGACTGGAAGAGGGGAAACATAACCCCCATTTTTAAAAAGAGAAAAAAGGAAGATGTGGGGAGCTACAGGCCAATCAGTCTCACCTCTGTGCCTGGCAAGATCATGGAGAAGATCCTCCTGGAAAATACGTTTGGGCATACGGAAAATAAGGAGGTGATTGGTGACAGCCAACATGGTGTCACCAAGGGCAAATCATGCGTGACAAATTCTTCTACGACACTGATACATAAGGGAAGAGCAACTGATGTCATCTACCTGGAGTTGTGCAAAGCATTTGAAACTGTCCCACATGACATCCTTGTCTCTAAATTGGAGAGACGTGAATTTGACAGATGGGCCACTTGTTGGATAAGGAATTGGCTGGATGGTCACACTCAAAGAGTTGCGGTCAATGGCTCAATGTCCAAGTGGAGATGAGTGACGAGTGGTGTTCCTCAGGGGTCAGTAGTGTGGACCGGCGATGTTTAACATCTTTGTTGGAAACATGGACAGTGGGATCGAGTGCACCCTCAGAGAGTTTGCTGATGACACTGAGTTAAGTGGTGCAGTCAACACACTGGAGGGAAGGAACGCCATCCAGAGGGACCTCGACAGCCTTGAGAGGTGGGCCTGTGCTAACCTCATGAAGTTCAACAAGGCCAAGTGCAAGGTCCTGTATCTGGGCCAGGGCAATCCCAAGCACATATACAGGCTGGGCAGAGAGTGGATAGAGAGCAACCCTGATGAGAAGGACCTGGGGGTGTTGGTTGATGAGAAGCTTGACATGAGCTGGCAATCACAGAATTGTAGGGGTTGGAAGGGACCTCGAGAGATCATCGGGTCCAACCCCCCTGTCAAGGCAGGTTCCCTAGAGACAGAGTCACAGAATTGTAGGGGTTGGAAAGAAATATGCGCTTTCAGCCCAGAAAGCCAACTATATCCTGGGATGCATCAAAAGAGGCATGGCCAGCAGGTCAAGGGAGTTGATTCTCCCCCTCTACTCGGCTCTCATGAGACCCCCACCTGGAGTACTGTATTCAGCTCTGGGGCCTCCAGTATAAGGACATGGACCTGTTCGAGCACATCTAGAGGAGGGCCACAAAGAAGATCAGAGGACTGGAGCACCTTTCCTACAAAGACAGGCTGAGAAAATTGGAGGTTTTCAGTCTGGAGAAGACAAGGATCCAGGGAGACCTTACAGCAGCCTTCCAGTACTTAAAGGGGACCTACAAGAAAGCTGGAGAGGGAACTTTTTACACGGGCACATAGTGATAGGACAAGGGGGAATGGCTTTAAATTGAAAGAGGGTATATTTAAATTAGAACCAGAGGGGTTGAAACTTGCCCTGGTTTTAGCTAGGATAGAGTTAATTTTCCTCCTAATAACTGCTATGTTGCTGTGTTTTGGATTTAGGATGAGAATAATGTTGATAACACACTGAGGTTTTAGTTGTTGCAGAGCAGTGCAGGGGATATAGTGGATACGCACCATGTGCCGTGCTGTGGTTTTATGTACGTGACCATGGAGAGGACATGAGGAAATGGGATGGAAAATCTACCTCGACCCTAGAGGCACGGGTATGGGAGTTGCAAGGAAAAACAATCACAAAAGGGGGGGATCTTCTGGGAAAATTGCTGGCAGTCCTCCAGAGTAATGAATACTTTGACAAGGCCTAGAGGGGCCCTGTCTCCAGCCAAGGGGAGGAGAGGGACAATCGGGTTTATTGGACTGTGTGGATTCGATGGCCTGGCACACTGGACCCACAGAAGTATAAGGCTTTAGAAGACACTCGTGCACAGTGTACTGTAATGCCATCAAGCTATAAAGGGGCAGAGCCCATCTGTATTTCTGGAGTGACAGGGGGATCCCAACAGCTAACTGTATTGGAGGCTGAAGTGAATCTATCTGGGAAGGAGTGGCAGAAGCACCCCACTGTGACTGACCTGGAGGCTCCGTGCATCCTTGGCATAGACTACCTCAAGAGAGGGTACTTCAAGGAACCAAAAGGGTACCAGTGGGCTTTTGGCATAGCTGCCTTAGAGACAGAGGACATTAAACAGTTGTCTACTTTGCCCGGTCTCTAGGAGGACCCTTCTGTTGTGGGGTTGCTGAGGGTCGAAGAACAGCAGGTGCCAATCGCTACCACAACTGTGCACCGGCGGCAATATCACACCAACCGAGACTCCCTGATTCCCATCCATAAGCTAATTCATCAACCGGAGAGCCAAGGAGCTCCTGAACACCTGCAGTACATTGATGATATGATCGTGTGGGGTGACACAGGAGAAGAAGCTTTTGAGAAAGGAAGAAAATATTCCAAATCCTTCTGAAGGCTGGTTTTGCCATAAAACAAATTAAGGTCAAAGGACCTGTAGAGGACGTCCAGTTGATCCAACATTACACACCATCTCTTCTGTCCTGAAAGACTGCTGTGGCAAATGGGAGCCCAAAGTCAGTCACAGACTAAACAAACTTAGTGGACATTATATATATATATATATATATATATATACACCTATATAAATATATACAAAAAGTGGTGATTAATTGGAATGTATTGGAAAGTGTTGGACCGGAGCATGACATAAATGGTATGAAATAAGGGGTGGATATTGTCCTGGTTTCAGCTAGGATAGAGTTAATTTTGCTCATAGTAGTTGGTGTGGTGCTGTTTTTTGGATTTAGGGTGAGAATCATGTTGATAACACACTGATGTTTTAACTGTTGCAGAGCAGTGCTTACACCAAGCCAAGGACTTTCCAGTTTCTCATACTGCCCTGCCAGTGCAGACTGGGGGGCGCCCCAGGTGCTGGGAGGGGACAGAACCAGGACAGCTGACCCAAACTGGCCAAAGGGATGTTCTGTACCATGTGATGTCATGCTGAACAATTAATATGAGGTGGCTGGCCGCAGGGGGTGGGGACTGCTGCTTGGGGCTGAGCTGGGCATCGGTCAGCGGGTGGTGAGCAATTGCATTGCGCATCACTTGCTTTGTACATATTATTATTATTATTATTATCATCATCATCATCATCATCATTATTATTTCTCTTCCTTTTCTGTCCTGTTAAACTGTCTTTATCACAGCCCACAATCTTTTACTTTTTTTCCCCCTGATTCTCTCTGCCATCCCACTGGGGTGCAGGGGGGGGGTGAGTGACTGGTTGTGTGGTGCTTAGCTGCCTGCTGGGTTAAACCACAACAAAATTATATGATCTTTGAAGCCCATACCATTCTATGATTCTATGACTGACCTCTCCGTAGCTCACTTCCTCATTCGTAATTCCAATTGAGTAATGGAAAAGGTTGCACTACGGAAAGGAATATCTTTAAGACTAGCCATCACCGTTCTCCCTATCAGTATTGCTTATAAGCCGTTACAGTGGGATCAACATCCCATTTGGGACATTCAAGTCTCCAAGTTCCTATTCCCAACCTGGAGGACTGGGCAGTCTGGAACTTCACTAATGATTGCAGCAGGTCAAGGATGCAGCATCTTAAGGATGCAGAACTGGTTTAAAAGGACTATTCTATGTAGCTACCTTGCAAATTTCAGATGATGATACATTATGCTAATATGTAACTCTTCAAAACCAACTTCAAATAATCTTTGGAACTATTTGAGGAGAAGAACTTCAGCGCAATTGCGATGACTAATAATGTTCAAATCAAACAATTTATGTTGATTGTACGTCTCTGTATTTGTTTAGAATGAAGCAGATCCCAGTCATAACTGTCCATGTGGAAGTTATCTTCAAAAATTAAGTTTCTGAATCGTATTTTAACCTTATATACAGGGGAGAATGCTCC